>NC_080088.1:30247944-30555610 GCF_950005125.1 Chionomys nivalis | reverse complement strand
GTAAATGAAATATTTTGTTTCAATTTATCAAGCATTTGGTAATCTGAAGAATTCTAATTTTAAGCATTAATTTTCTTAATTTGAAATTTTGTATATGGTTAGTTTTTAATTAAAATAAATGTTTCCAATTTAAATTTAATAACAAATAATAATGAAAAGATACCCCATGTCCATAGATAAATATAATCACTATTAAGTTTAAGCCACCATGTCCAGGGTAATAACATAATTTTAAAATTTTCATATTGAACATATACCATTTCATAGCATACATGTGCATACATACAAAGCAGAATAACTACATCAAAGTAGTGCAAAATAATCACAATTAGATATCTCATTTATCTATTTTAAATGCTATTTAACTGTTTGACTGGTTTTTATAGTACACTCAGAATAATAAACAATTTTTTTTTCAACAAATCATATCCAAACAAGATATCTTAGACATATACCATATACCATAATCAAGAGAATAACTTGCCACATAGTAGGCTTACATGTAATGTCTGAGTTTATAAAAATCTGTAGGAGAAAATACATTGGTATTGGACATGGCATAAAAGATCCAAGCAAAGAAGCCAAAATAAACAAATAAAAATGTATCAAACTATTGTTTCTTCACAAAAAAAGGAATTAACAAAACACAGGCTGTAAATGGGGAAGAGGAAATGGTCACAAGTCATATAAAGTGCTAGTACCTAAATATAAAAAAATGTGCAAACTAAATGTGAGAGAGGGAGGGAAAGAGAAAGAGGGGGAGAGGAGAAAAGAAGGAAAAAAGAAATGAAGGAATAAAGAAAGGAAGGGAGAAAGAAAGTGAAAAAGATAGCATGTTCTTAGAAATAGTTAAAAAATTTGAGTAGAATTTTCCTTGAATGTTGGCTAAGGAGCTTTGGGAAACTTGTTAAATGTCACTATACAAGGAGAAAGTAGAAATTAAATCCACAATTAGTTTACTTCACAAACACTAATAGTTATCACAAAGAATAGAGGTAAAAATTTTTCACAGGGTGGAATAATGGTAAGACTATCAGTGAAATCAGCAGGTGGTGACAGCCATTAATGAAACTGATACAGACGTGCTTAGTAAAAACATCAATTGTCCCAATGGTATGGGAGGTCCTCTGTCTATATGTTGCTTTTATGGGTTAATGGATAAAAAACTGTTTTGAGCCTATGGTAGGGAATAACAGAACTAGGCTGGGAAAGCTAGGCTGTATGCTGGGATAAAGAAGGGCGGAGTCAGAGAGATGCTGTAGAGCTGCCAGAGATAGATGCTGGGAACTTTACCCGGTAATCCACAGTCACATGGCAATACACAGATTAATAGAAATGGGTTGAATTAATATAAGAGTTAGCCAATAAGAAGCTAGAGCTATTAGGCCAAGCAGTGATTAAATTAATACAGTTTTTATGTGATTATTTCAGGTCTAAACTAGCCAAGCGGCCAAGAACTGATCTCCCTCCAAAATCCCAACAATCACATAAGTTATATAACCATCAAAGGGGTGATTAGTAGGTGGGAGAGATTCTTGCATACCATGCTCCTCATAGCATTATTTACAAAACACAAGTTAGGCCAAAAATCTAAGTGGAGATGGGTAGATGAATAAGAGAAAATATGACATATAAACAAAGGTAAATACTGTTTACATTAATAAAAAATGAATTGTCCCATTTGTCTCAAATTTAATTTACATTGAGGACATTATACTTAATGAAAAAAGAAATATATTGATACTGAGCTAGAAAGAGAGCACAGTTGGTAAAATATTTTCAGGGCAAGCATGAGAATTTGAGTTTTAAGAATTTGACATCTATGTAAAAAGTAATGTAGAGATAATTTGCCTGTAACCTTGAGCTCCAGAGTTAAGCACAGAGCCTTGTGAAGATAAGAAACAAACAAATAATAAAGTGGGAAATAATCAAAAGTACCTCTGGCCTCCAAAGCACAAACATGTGTGTTAGCACATGGGCACATATATCCTCATATAAGCACAAATTTAGAAAAAAAAAAAGAAAAATACTCCATGATCTCAGTTATATGTGGCATTATATTTTATTCAACTTATAAAAGTACAAAATGACTTCTTTTTTTTTATTCAGTCATGTTTGGTTCTATCCTAGGTCTATGGGTCCTGGGGTAAGGGAGTCCTGGTGTTACAGGCAGTTTTAAGGTTATTATCCTGAAGTACTTACATTAAAGTAAACAAGAAGAAAACTGTATTTGGGAATCTTTATGTTAATATTTCTTAGCAATTATTCCTTTAGAAGTTGCCTCTCAATAAAATCAATAAAAATAAGTAGATAATAACATTTATGTCTATGAATAGAATAATTTTCCATTGCTAATTTTACTGAGACTCACTTGTAGCACCATAGTTTACTTCCTTATAAAATTATGTGACATTAAATAAATCATATAAATAGTAGAGATTATGGTCCACTATTATTACAGCACATATATATTACTGTATGCACCAAAAATGTAATAAAGCAATAAAAAAGCATATTTTACAAAATGTACTAGAATTTACACAGACTGAATAATTTTCTATCAACTTATCACACACTTTAAAATCTGAAAGAGATTGTACTTTCTGCATGAAATGCTGGAGGGTTATCTACTTTCCATGGTCACTCATTTTCATATTATGTTTTCCAAAATGATTATTCATTTACTTAATTGAACAATTTTATTCAATATTAAACGGACTCAATGAGTACCATTGGGAATTCCTTAAGACTCTCACTGTGAGGTCATTGAAAAGGGAGGGAAGCAGAGAAAAATCTAAAGCTCAATAAAAGTTATTTTAAAAAATTAAATGGAAGTACTAACACCTCCTTCCCCTTTTAAGAATCCGTGATCAGGTTTCTAGCTTTCATTTATGACCTCCAATTTTAAGGTCAATTTGGGTAACTTCATTCAATTAGAATTTCTCTTTAATCTCTGAACAACGAAGACTTCAATGAATCCTAACTTCATTCATCATGTAATCAACATATAACATTGTATCAATTCTATCTTCCTTTTGATTGGTAATTATGGTCACATCTTTTCAAAAGTGCTTGCAAATTTCAAGCATTTATTCCCAGTTTTCTAAATGGGTTGAACAGAGTTCTCTGTTAAAAAAAAAAGTAAAAAAAAAAGAAAAAAAAACTTTTAATATTCCTTTTGAGGTGGGTTAATCATCTTTTTCATTAGGAGTGAAAGCACACACTGAGAATGTATTTCTACCATCTGAGTAATCAATGAGCCAACATGGCTGTAAATCTACCACAAACTCCCCATGGTTCAATTCAAAGAAAAATATTTATTCTCTGCTTCCCCTCTTTCCTTCTATTCTCCACTATTATTTTCTAACAGTGGGGGGGAATCATTTATTGTGCTATTCAAGAAACAGGAAGTATTTCACATCTTAACAATTATGCCCTTTAAAACAATCCTTATAATTTGCATTTTTGCTAACCATGAAGAAATAAATAATATAAAAGTGCCTGGAACAAAAAGAATCATAAAATCCTACAGTCAGAAAAACGATTCATTTCATTACTGTTGTCTTAATGATATTGAAATGTGAACATGTGATTTGTGGTTATTTTAGCAGAAGTGGAATGCAAAGTAATGATTAAGTGTAAAAGCATTTGTTCATTAAATAGTACAGTGGCGGCACTTTGCAAAAAGTAGAGTCAAGCTTGCCAATAATTACACATATCTAATAATTAACTCATTGGCACTGTACAATACTCCAAGTAAAGTGATTGATAATGCACTTGAAAAATATATAAAAAGTGAGTCACACAGAATGAGAAAGGTTTGATAATTATTCTGGATTTCTGTAAGTACATGATAATAAAGAGGTCAGTAATTATGCTGTCATGATACAATTACGAAACTAATCTCAGCTATACTATTTTACTTGCAAAATAAATTACTGAAATTGTGGAGCACAAAAATTATTAATTAGAATAGCTCTCAACGGAAATTGGTTTTAATACTATACACATTTATAAAAAGTAATACATGTAAATATATATGTATGTGTGTGCAAGCTTTAATATCTGATATAATAATTTGTATCTATATGCAGTAACTTTAAAAACTTACTTTTAGAATGTGAAATAGAATGACTGTTATAGGTCTTATAGATGATTCTTTAAGATGATTCTGTAAACAAGGTTTTTTCTCATCCAGTTACATTATATATTAACCATTTTCACTCCATGTACTTCTGACAAGATAGGTATGCAGATAATTATTCCCAATAGCTCTTTACTTTGTGTCATTCAGTCACATTCAGACAGACATACAATGAATGACAGGACATTGAGAAAAATGGAAAGAGTGAAACCAGGTGTTCCTTTGGGTATAATAGTGGCTAGTTGATGGAGGTGGGTCTTGTATTAATCTGTTGCTTTTATTGGTTAATTAATAAAGAAACTGCCTAGGCCCATTTGATAGGCCAACCCTTAGGTGGGTGGAGTAAACAGAACAGAATGCTGGGAGAAAGAAGCCAAGTCAGTGAGTTGCCATGATTCTCCCACTCCAGATAGACGCAGGTTAAAATCTTTCCTGGTAAGCCAGCTCATGGTGCTACACAGAATATTAGAAATAGGTTAGATCAATATGTAAGAGCTAGCCAATAAGAGGCTGGAACTAATGGGCTAGGCAGTGTTCAAAAGAATAGAGTTTCCATGTAATTATTTTGGGGCATAAGCCATGAGGGCGGCCGGGTGCCGGGGACGCAGCCCCGCCACTCATATTACAACAGCTAGTTGCTTTGACTTTGGTTTAAGCCATGTATGATAACCTACCCCATTGATGTGAAAAATTGTACCAACATGAGGCAACTATATCTACACAAAACCTGAAAGAGCTTAGGAAGGAATTATAGACACAAAAGAACAGAGTTAAGCACAGCTTCTTGGTAGCCACAGTTTTTCAGATAGGTTCTGTTAGCTAGAGGCAAACAGAGATTCCTTTAAGAGAAGGCTTCCTAAGTCACCATTAGCACCAAAACTATGGCTCTTTTAAGAGCCAGCTTCCTGTTTTATGCTGGTGCTGTTATGGAGCACTTACATAAGGTCTGTGAGCAGCATGTTACAAATTGTTTAATGGAAACATAGACCTGCTGCCTCCCTAGAGCAGGGGCAGTGAGCATGGCTCACAGAGGCAGTGAAATTGCCTCTGTCATTTTGGACAGGGCAGAGTCAACAGGTAGGATTGCGGAATTGGTCCTAGTTATGCCTGCTTAGCATTTAAAAATAAAAAAGATGTTCCTTGTCAAAAAATGGTTACAGATTCATAATTAACAGATTCAGATGAAAAAGACCTCTGAATGGGTCACAGTGTTAGATAAATATACATGGATTTATGAGAGAGAAGAAAGAGTACAGATAGTCATAGATTAAAGGAGTAAACATAATTAAATTTTAAAATGTAATACATTAAAAAGGAATAAGCCGTGTAAAGATGGAAACTACACAGAGTCTAGATTTTGTTTATTATTGTGACTGTGAATGAGCTAAGTACAGAGAGACATTTGATTTTTGGCCTTCTAATCTGAACCAACATATATATTTTAAAGATATCTTGACTTCAAAATTTGAGTCTAAGGATATGTTACTTTGGAAAACAGGTTCTGTTTTTGTTTCCACAGAAGATGAGAACCTGCAAATTCTTTTCAGGCTAATGTGGTTTGATGGAACAATATCCTCTAAAAGGCCTCCATGAATCTGAAAAATACTTCATCCAACAAGCAGGAAGCACTTTGAAGAAAACTAAACCCAAATTTCCAAAATTATTGGTTATAAATGTTTGTTTTTATATAAATGGGAATATGCTATAAATATGGATACTTTGCAATGGTATAGACTTTGGTCTATTGATACAAATTTAAGGTAAATTTTGTTACACTGTTTATATGTACCTCAGCTCATTTAAGGTATTGTGTTTGTGTAGTACATTTAAAATGCAATCTATAGTTAAGAAATCCAAATTAATAGGTAGTCATTTATAATAGTCAAACTTATAATCATTTTGGTTAGGTTTTCTAGATATATAGAAATATATTTCAGTTAGATAAAAAAAATCTTCAACACTTTGAAGACATACAGAACATGACAATTAAAAGGTTTTAAGAACTTAGACTTTTCTTGACAGTGAGACTCGTCTGCTTCTGACCGCACCAATTTCTGCAGAAGGGTTGATGGGCAATGAAGAATCTCATTATGGAATTTTTCTTCAGTGTGCTAGATAGTTGGGCAAGAAACTGCTTCATGGTATGCTGTATGAATTGGAAATGCAGGACCTATAGAAAAATGACTGCTGAACTTTACAAAAGATGGGATGGTTCTTCAGGTTCCTGCTTCACAGAAGAAACTGCCATTCATTCTATAGGACACAGGTGAAAGCTTCTAACGAACTTTGCCATCACAAGGCAGAACAGATCATCAAAATCTCCTGCTTCATGGAAAAGTCTGCTGGATACTATGTACTTATAAGCTAATGATGGATGCCCCAACATTAAAAAAGAACTTTGGGTGACTGTTTGGCAAGGAGATGTCTCTGTCAATTCTGTAGTTTTGGAAGTTGCTTTAAATGCACTTCCTGTCTACTTAGGTAATGTTATATCATTCTGGAGTCTTTAAGGAGATTAAGACAGATAGTTATATTTATTATTTTCTTTGGTTATGAAAATTAGATATAAAACTTTAGATATAAAAAATAGATATAAAACTTTAGACTTGTCTATTTCCACTTATCCAGGAGGATAAATATATGTTTTTCAAGATCGCCGGGCAAAACATTGGGAGCACAGGGGTGGGGGTGGGGTGAGGGAAAGGGGAGATGGGGAGTCAGAAGGGAGAAGGAGAGGATTGGGGAGGGCTTGGGGGAATGGGATGGTTGAAATGGAGGAAGGGTGGATATGGGAGCAGGGAAGAAGATATCTTAATTAACGGAGCCATTTTAGGGTTGCTAAGAGACTTGGCTCTGGAGGGGTTCCCAGGTGTCCAAGGGGATGTCCCCAGCTAGGTCCTTGGGCATCAGAGGAGAGGGTGAGTGAACTGGCCTTCTCCCATTCCCACTGATGAATATCTTGCATATCACCATAGAACCTTCATCTGGTGATGGATGGAGATAGAGACAGAGACCCACATTAGAGCACTGGACTGAGCTCCCAAGGTCCAGATGAAGAGCAGAAGGAGTGAGAACATGAGCAAAGATGTCAGGACCGAGAGGGGTGCATTCACCCACGTAGACGGTGTGACTGATCTAACTGGAGCTCACCAAGGCCAGCTGAACTCGGACTAAATAAGCATGTGATCAAACTGGACTCTCTGAATGTGTCTGACGATGAGGGTGGACTGAGAACCCAGTGATAATGACACTGAGTTTTGATTAAAACCTTTCTTTTTAATTTGACAGAAAGGGAAGATGATGTGGGATGCCCTTCTTTATATGTGTTGCTTTTATTGGTTAATGAACAAAGCAGCTTTGGCCTATGGCAGGAGTGAATATAGCCAGGCTGGAAGAGATATGTAGAGAGAGTAGGTGGAGTCATGGAGATGCTATGTAGCTGCCAAAGCAGGAAGATGCCTGGAACCCTTCCAGTAAGTCATAGCTGTTGTTGGAGGCTGCTTGTTCATTTCTTGGCTCTCAGACTCCCAAAATAATCACAATAATGTCTAGCCAATAGAATAAGAATATTTCTAGCTTGCTCTTATATCCTATACTAAACCATCTCT
Organism: Chionomys nivalis; assembly: GCF_950005125.1. Lineage (NCBI taxonomy): Eukaryota > Metazoa > Chordata > Mammalia > Rodentia > Cricetidae > Chionomys > Chionomys nivalis. Next base: position 30,547,858 of record NC_080088.1, on the reverse strand, counting down.
ATTGATCCATGCATTGCCACGTAGCTGTGGCTTACCAGATAAATTTCTGTCTGGCATCTGACTCTGGCAGGGCTACATGATATCTCCTGACTCCACCTTCTTTCTCTCAGCATTCATAGTTTTCCTCACCTACCTCTAATCTGCCCTGTGCATATCTAAGACGGTTTTTTTTTATTAACCAATGGTATTCACAGGATACAGTGGGGAATCCCATATCACACAGCCTAATAGCAATACACAGACCAATAGAATAGGTTAATTTAAGATTAAACAGCTATCTAGAAATACACTTGAGTCATTGGCCAAACAGTGTTGTAATCAATATAGTCTCTGTGTGATTATTCGGGTCTGGGCGGCTGTGAAATGAATGAGCAGTCTCTGCTTCAGTCTTTGAACATCTTTGTAACATAATCCATCCCTTCATATAAGCTAAATAGCAAACCTATTACTTGAAACTAAATAGTAAGACTTACTAACATTAAACTTCCTTAAAACTTCTTAACCTGAACATTTTAAACTTTAAAAAATTCTAAGATCATAATATAATTACAAAATATCTCTCTTTCACCTCTTCACTCAAAATCCTTCAATATATTTCTTCTTGGTCTCTTTCAAATTTATGGATTATTCTTGTATTCTTATTACATGTATATATATATATATATATGGATAGATGATAGATAGATAGATAGATAGATAGATAGATAGATAGATAGATAGATAGATGTAGGTGTAGGTAAATACATATGTATTTGTAAATACAAACTGCTCAGTCTGTGAACTGAGATGTGCAATTTGGTGTTGGATAACCAATTGGTGTGATCTTTCCTAGAGAAGACTATTTCTACTTTTTGGCATTCCTTGGTTATATGTAATTCTTTGTTTATGGTTGAGGCCTCATGAGCTCATCAATTCCCCAGTTAACATTATCATGTTATTTAATTCATCCTTATTTTGCATTTATAGAGGCAGTAATGTTGATGAGGCTTAACGTTTTGTGATCCTCTTTGTTTTCCACTATGAACTCATCACATACTACTCTATTGATATTATTTAAATACATCATTTTATGGTATTTCAAGCATTCAATCAATTAGTAGCTCATATACATGATACATGTGTTCATATAAAAGTGTAAGAGGATTGTAAAATTTCAGATTGAATTATTCCCTTTGAAATTAAAAGCATTCATAATTACTTTATCCAAAATATAAACATCTCACATTCTCTTTTTGTTTTCTCTGAGAGTATCTACTTTCTTTTAGGACATCATATTTTCATGACTTTAGGCTTGAGAAATTGTTGACTTTACTGACCCAGACTCATGTGCTCTCCAGTTACACATCCAGTAAATATATCACCAATATAATTTCCAAATTCCTAATTTTTGTGTAATTGCTTTTCCCTTTCTTTTCCCACATCCTAATATGAGTCCCAACTACTTCTCAGTTAAACTAACTGGCCTTTATTGAAATGAGTAGGTCTGCTACTCTACTTAGCCAGCATACTGTCAATAGTTGAAGTGACATACAAGAAATGTGTACTTTTTCCTGCCTCAGTTCTCCTTGTCATAGTTGGTAATCATTTTAGAAGCTTTCAGTCAGTTCAACTGTGTATGTGATATTCTCCTAATTTCATACATGATTCTAAATTTTGCTTTCAACATTGGTTCTCCACCATTCTTAGACTTCAAACTGTTAGTACAAAATGATATCTATTGGATTGTCAATTTACTGGAAAGCCAGGTTTACTTTTTTCAGTCACTTTGATATCAATCATCTTGAAAATCCATTTATGCCCCATGGAATCACATGAAGTTTTGTTCAAATTGTGCCCTGTCCTTTGTCTTTTCTCTGTTGGGTAACTCCCACTGTCCTATTCTTAGCTTCCATTTCTTCCTTATGATATACTACACTACAACAATAAAGTGATTAGTAAAGTCTTTGAGGTCAACCTCACAATGCTTAGTCAAACATCCTAGTTTCAAATCCTTGCAACATCTCAGACATTATAGATCCAAGTTACTAGGTTCCTTTCCTTTCAGCATCCATGTATAAAAATGCATGTAACAATTCCACCATAGTGAATACTCCGAGTTAAATCTTCTTGAGCCCTCTTAATTGAAATATACTAGTTGCTATTTTCCTAGTACTTTATTTTGGATAAAAAAAAAGTCAGATGGTAGCTTAAGAACAAAATGCACAGAGCACTTTCATCTCTGCCTGAAACTGCAGCAAATTGTTCTGTCATCTCTTTAAACGCAATCTCAAAATCCTCTTTTTATTCTGAGTTGATGGTTCCAATTTGCTGGAAGTTTTTGGCATAATGACTTATCACTGTCCAACAGTTTTTTAGTCTTTCTGATAGGATAGGTTATAATTGCATATCTGTGTATTTACCTAAGTACAAAACAATATAAATATAAAAATTTTCATACAAAGGCTTCTAGTTTTTCACTTCAAGTGTTTTATTTCCTTTACTAGAAAGTTGGCTTAAAACAAAGTATAATTGCATATTAATTTTCAAGCTGACTTAATCAAATGCTTACTAGCCAATTTCTATTTGTAAATGTGAAAACTTGCAGCCTTCTTATTTTCTGATATATATGTGCATCATCAAAAATCTTAAAAATTTTTATAATGGAATGCAGTACATTTTTCAATGCTAGAATCAAAAGACAAAATCGAACAAAAATCTTGGAATAATGGAATTTCTATAAGTATTTATCATAGAATATCTATAAGGTAAGTGTATATATCAATGAAGTTGGTGATTAACTTACCCATTTGCAAAATATTATTTTGGATTATCTAACCACACTGATAGGATATGTCGAATTTTATGTCTTCTTATAAAAAAATGCATGAAGAAATCTATGAATCTTGAATGGGGTCCTTTCGGCTAAAACTGCATTTCCTCACAGGTTTATAGGATAAATACTAGAATGGCTACTAACTCTGGATTGAAGATGAATTTTGAAATTGTAGCAAAATTTGCCTCATTCTGTATTAAAGTTTAAAATAAGAAACTTAAGCTTGCTGAAATTGCTTCAAAATCTTATCTTCCATTTCTGTGGATTCACTTGTCTGAGACTCGTTTTTCTACTAACACTGCTATTAATGTAAGACATAGAAATAGTTCAGTTCAAACCTTATTTCCTGTCACAAAACTACTGTCAATCCATAAAGTTTAGATCAATTAATAGGCAAGAAATACACACTTAAGTCACATTAAAATTAAACCATTGAATTATGAATAATTTCAATCTCATAAACTCATTGTTGTTTGTAATTACAAAATAACGAAAGACTATTTTTTCCTGTATTAACTTAGTGTAGCATGTTTTTATTTGTCTATCTAGTAATTCATCTAAGTTACAGTTTTGAATGTACATTATGTTTCACTGAACAATGGCCCACAGAGTTTTGTAAAATCTTCATGAATGAGATTATTGTGTCTTAGTCATTATCACAGATCTATAGTTTTGCCTCTACTCAGATAAGGGCAAAAAAGTAAAAACAGTCCATTACACAATATCTGGAGTATAAACCATACACATCATTTCATGTGCAATGGAGAATAAATGGCTTCCTTCTTTTCTGTTTCCTGCTCAGATGCTGGATTGAGCTAAGGAGAACTAGGGTTAGGGCTGCTTGGCCTTGTCTATGATTGTTCTTGTTTTTCTCAATGATAAGGAGACACTTGAATTAACCTATTAGCAAAGAAATGGATGGCTCACACCCACAATAGCTTAAAGATGTGATGAAGGACTCAGGTCCACCATTGTGGGAAGAAGGCTGACCTTCTTCTTCCTCCTACTCTGATGACCTGTAAAAAGATGCCCCTTTCCTTACAGCATCCCCCGTGTCTAAGCCTTTAATCTCAGCCTATGTTACTTCTTTTCTTGGTAAAGAATTTGAAGGCTTCCTATCTGGTTATAAAGAATTTAGCAGTGGTAGGTGGGTGGAAAACGTGCAAATAAATGTTAAGAAAAACTTATTCTATGAACATATGAGGAACCATGATATATGTAGAGAGCTACAGCTGTATTGATTTATTATTGTTATTATGTATTTGCTAAAATGTTTAAAAAAGAAGAATAAGAATGGCAAACATTTTGGGGATTTGCCATTGCAAGAACAGTGTTTGCTCTCATCCTGCCTTTCACTGCTTCTCATAAATACTCTTCAATCCAAATATCACCAAATACAGGGAGTTGTTCAAAGATCAAGAAAAAAGAAATTAAAATGTTAATAAATTCATTATTTCAATGCTTTTTTTTCTGCTACTTCCTTAATCTGTTGTCTTCGGGGTCATTAAGTAAACTGCTTCTCTTCAGGTTCCTTGTTGTTTTACCTATTTTCCCTTTCTTTTGGTTATTTTGATTAAGAAGATGACCAAAGGCAATTCAGGGAGGAATGTTTATTGTATCTTACTCTTCTAGATAACAACCATTGAGGGAAGTTGGGGCAGGAACTCAAGGCAGGGACCCTGGAGCAGTGGTATAGCAGGCGGTCCCCTCCTTGCAACAGAGCAAGAACTATAGAAGAGCATGGCTGACTGGCTCCCTCTTTCTGCCTCATTCTCAGTCAACTTTCCTACATATCCCAGGTACACCATCCCAGGAAAGGCACCACATGTAGTGGGCTGGGCCTTCCTGTCAGGAGCCATTTTCCAGGGATGAAGGCAGGGACCATTGTCCTGGGGATGTTTGCAGAGAGCCCCACACCCCAACTGTATTGAGAACTGTTTGTTGGCAGAGCCCACCCCACAACCAACTATCTTGAGAGTTATCTGTTAGTGGAACCTGCCCCGCATTCCAACTATCTAGAGAACTGTTTGTGGTTGGAATCACAAAAGGAATGATTCTGCTTGCATAGAGAACAAGAAAGAGAACTACAGGCCAATCTCACTCATGAACATCGATGCGAAAATCCTCAATAAAATACTGGCAAACCGAATCCAAGAACACATTAGAAAAATTATCCATTATGATCAAGTAGGCTTCATCCCAGGGATGCAGGGCTGGTTCAACATACGAAAATCTATCAATGTAATCCATCATATAAATAAACTGAAAGAAAAAAACCATATGATCATTTCATTAGATGCTGAAAAAGCACTTGACAAAATTCAACATCCCTTTATGATAAAGGTCTTAGAGAGATTAGGGATACAAGGGTCGTACCTAACTATAATAAAAGCTATTTATAGCAAGCCAACAGCTAACATCAAATTAAATGAAGAGAAACTCAAAGCCATCCCACTAAAATCAGGAACACGACAAGGCTGTCCACTCTCTCCATACCTCTTCAATATAGTGCTTGAAATTCTAGCGATAGCAATAAGACAACATAAGGGGATCAAAGGGATTCAAATTGGAAAGGAAGAAGTTAAACTTTCATTATTTGCAGATGATATGATAGTGTACATAAGCGACCCTAAAAACTCCAGCAAAGAACTCCTACAGCTGATAAACACATTTAGTAGCATGGCAGGATACAAGATCAATTCCAAAAAATCAGTTGCCCTCCTATGCACAAAGGATAAGGAAGCAGAGAGGGAAATCAGAGAAGCATCATCCTTCATGATAGCCATAAAATATCTTGGGGTAACTCTAACCAAGGAAGTGAAGGATCTATTTGACAAGAACTTTAAGTCTTTGAAGAAAGAAATTGAGGAGGATACCAGAAAATGGAAGGATCTCCTTTGCTCTTGGATTGGGAGGATCAACATAGTAAATAAAAATGGCAATTCTACCAAGGGCAATTTGTAGATTCAATGCAATTCCCATTAAAATCCCATTAAATTCTTCACAGATCTTGAGACGACATTAATCAGTTTTATATGGAAAAACAACAACAACAACAACAAAAAAAAACAGGATAGCCAAAACAATCTTATATAATAAAGGAACTTCTGGAGGCATTACGATCCCTGACTTCAAACTCTATTACAGAGCTTCAATATTGAAAACAGCTTGGTATTGGCATAAAAACAGAGAAGTCGATTAATGGAATCGAGTAGAAGACCCTGATTTTAACCCACAAACCTATGAACACCTGATTTTTGATAAAGGAGCTAAAGTATTCAATGGAAGAAAGAAAGCATCTTCAACAAATGGTGCTGGCAGAACTGGTTGTCAACCTGTAGAAGAATGAATATAGATCCATATCTATCGCCATGCACAAAACTCAAGTCCAAATGGATTAAAGACCTCAACATCAGTCTGAACACACTGAACCACTTCACTATTTTTATAAAGATGAATATGACAAGTTGGCACTAAAGAACAAACACACACACACACACACACACGGCACTTTAGACTACACAACCTCCAACAAGATGACAGCTAAAAAAAACATCCCAGTAATGAGGTATAAAGCATCCAAATGAACTTATGAGGCCATTCTCATTGAAACCATCCCAAGGCTCTAATATTTGGTTTATTTACAGAGAATATTAATTTTCAAATAAAACATTTTGAAAGACATTACAGAATTTTTCAATATAAAAAATAGCAGTTATAAAATGTTAAGTATATAAAAGTCTGAGGAATTCTGAAATGTCCCAAAATGGAAGCATTCAGTTATGCACATGTAATATCAAATTTCCAGTGTTGATGTTCTTATAGCTTAGCAGTCACAAGAATGTTGATATGTTTCCTGTGAATGTTTCACTCAAGCCATATAATCAAAAAGAAGTAGAGGTAATAATTACATACTGTACAACTGAACAATTTCCATGTATTAATGTAAATGGTGTCACCACAAACAGAAATGGAAGCTTAACATCTACATCACAATTCTGGAGAACGGCATTTCATCAAATTAATTTTTCAGAATGTAATTTTGTTATAGCAACTTGTTGTTCCCTCTAAAGAAGCAGTGTAGCTGGAGGCAGTTGTGAGCAAAGGGCAATCCAATGTTATATTGGATTTATTTGCACTATGTATTAGGCATCTTACTTTCTGTAAATCCTCCTTCCTGTCCTTTGCTTTGTGGAATACTGTATTCAGGAAGCCTTGACATGCAGTTTACATTTGTGTGCATCCAGGAAAGACACTGATAGATCAGAGTCAGAAGAACAGGAGATACAACTCGCATCTTTCCACTCTGCTGCCAGAAGTCCGTCCCTTTGCTTCTGTTTTAGGCCACAGGGAGGAGCATTTCCCACTGTTGCTAAACCCTGGTGTTTCTTCCTCTTTGGCAATGGCCTTGAGCAGTTTGTCTCTCCATATATAATTTGTGCATTCTATTTAACTCAAAATTAATACTATTTTCCAAATGTAAACCCGATTCCTTTTGATTAATATCTATATTTTTGCTACAAGATTTTCTAATTAATGTGAAGTTATTGTGGTGTGGTAGGGTTGAGGAGGGTGGTACACTGAAGAGATCAACTACAAAGAAGGTGTCTTTTGAGTAGTGTCCTACAATAAATTACTATTTCTGCCAGAAAAAATAAAATGATCAAGACTAAATGAAGGCAACAAAAGGAAGCCTTTTTGGCAACTCCATATCATACATACTAGGCAAGAGAAATTAACGACTTGTCATTTCACAAAGTAACCTACATAAGGTTACTATTTACAGTCTTCAAATACTCAAGGGTCTTTTTATGCAAAACATGGAAACGCCTTCTGAACCTATGGTTGAAGACTGTGATTGAGGTAAGAAATGCTAACTATATTGAAGGCTATTTAACAATTACATAAGAATTAGGTAAATACAAGAGAACAATAGTAACTGTGTATTACTGTGAACAAAGAAAATACGTGGTATTTTTGAAGAAAGCAAGAGGAAATTTAATACTCTCCACCTCGATACCTGCTTTGCTTTCTGCTCATCTTTAATATTTTAAAGCTTGTCACATTGATTGATACCAGGTGCACAGATAGACACTGTGAAGTGTCACTGACTGGTATGGAGCCATGAGAAGCTTACCTTCATTTAAAATTCACCTCATTTTTCTTCTCCTTATCATTTTTGTTTTAGGGAACTTAATTCATGTTCTTCCTTTTGCATTGTTCTCAATATGAATGTAAAATCATCAACAGAATAATTGGTTAATTAACACAGTGACTTGGTGCTTTTTGAGGGGGTAGATTTTTATTTTCACTCCTTTAGGAATTTTGTAAAAATTTTGGACCATATTCTTACATGTGTATATGTATAAAGTGTGCATGCCCCAGTGTGTGCATGTTTATGCACATATAGGGAATACTTTCTATGTGTGACTATGAAAGAAGGACACTTTGTTTAGTGTCTTCCCACATCATTACACTTTATTTACTGAGACACAGTCTCTTCTTGAGTCCTGAGCTTATAATTTGGCTGCTTTGTGCAGAGATCCCCTATGTCTGCCTCCCAAATCCTGGGAATAAAGGAATCTACCACACCTGCCTGGAATTTAGCAAAAATGATAAAGTAACAATGATAAAGTAAATATGATAAAGTAAAATATCAGAGTAATATAGTTTGCATTTTTATATGAAGACAAATCTAAGCACACAGAGTTGTAGCTGTGGGATGTGCACACTATATATTCCTAGAGATGTTTGCTAAATAGTTGTCAATAGGAACTAATCGAAGTGTTCTTTTCTGAGAATTAAGTGATCAGCTTTTGCTACTTCAATTGTTTTATACATTGCCATGTGAGGAACAGACACTATGATCTAATTGATTTTTTTTAAAATTTCTATTGCCAAATACCAAAGAACATTTCAGTGGAGTAAAAATGATCTCTGTCTTGGTCTTTATATACCTGAACAATTCTGCCTGCTTATCTACCATTTAGAACAGTTTAGATGAGCTCTGTGATAATTGAAAGAAGAGAGTCCTAACAAGTGAATATTCTCTGAGCCACATGTGCCAATGTTTTCTCTATACCTTGTGGACCCTGGCATGGTCTTCCTGATTTGATTTTTCATTTTTATCTTCAAAGTTCTTAAGTATGAAAGAAAATGATTTCTCCATAAGCTCTTCAGAAAGGAGTTAGGTTATAATTGAATTTCTACCTCAAAGTTTAATGACTTATCTTTGGGTATGTGCAAAAGCACTTAGGAACCTGTTAAAACTACACTTCCAATCTGACATCTAATCACCTTTGGAGAGGTGTCCATCAATACTTCCTAATAGTCTACAGGCTTATGATTTCAACCACAATTTCTTTACTTGTTTAACTTTTGATATTTGTGTTGTGACAGCCATGCGATTCTTCTTTGCCAGCTTCTTATTCTACTACCCATGTCTATAATTCAGCAAGGTGGTTATGCAAGGTAGAGAAAAATATACTTCCAGGAGAATGTTTCCAAAAAATAACTCTCAGCTGTGTAGCAGCATTTTATATGTGACTAGTATTCTTAAACAGTAGAATTATAAGTATCTATTTATTTTAAAAGAGTCTAAGTACTGATATTGTCATGTAGCTTCTGAATTGTCCAGCTCAGGTGTAAGACATTTTCCTTATTGTGTAATTGCTCATTTTAGTATTTGTTGCAAAACCTCTCTCTATGTGCATTTTAACGGTGTTAAAGGAAAGTCTTCTCTTCAAGGAAAAAGTAGGTGGCAAAAACAAAAACAAAAACAAAAAACAAAACAAAACAAAAAAAAAACCACAGTGACAGAATGTGGGACCCAATGATGTCTATTTGCAATCCTAGCACCAGGAGGAGGTGCTAGGAGTCTAAGGTCATGCTCGGCCCTTATGGGCACTGCAGATCCAACCAGGGTGTATAAGTCTTTGTTTGCAACAATCAAAGAGAAACAGATGGGTTACAAGACCCGAAGATTTTATCTCCAGATCCTCGAGTCTAGGAAGTTCCTGTTAGAACCAAGATAAAGTGTCAAGATTCAAATCCCTTCACACCTCTCCTTAGCTGTAGGTTTGGGAACAACTCTCCTTGGCTCTTGGATATCTCATTTCCCTTAGTAGCTGTGGAAATTACTTACCACAATCAACATGCCAAAATGTAGGAAAGATGATAATTTTTATTTAACTTTGATAAGAAGTGTGGCCAAGTAAGATTCATGTTAACCAATACCTTCAATTTCCACAGGTGCCTTCATAAATATGTTTCTGGACCCACACATTTGACAGACTCCTGCTTAACACTTTAGCTGGTTAAAACATGCCCAGTATCAGACATGCTTTCTTATAGCTCATAATTCTAAGGAAGCAAGGCTTCTCCAATAATGAGGAGAATTGACCACTACCCTGAATTCTTCATTCAGCCCAATCAAGGACATAAGAATTTCCCTTTCTAAGTAGCTTAACTGAGTACTCAGAGTGCCTCTCAGAGGTCATATTAGCAGTATGCTTGGTCCATTTTCTTGAATAATTAACCCCTCTTCCCTCCAACAGACCCTCTATCTTTGGTTCTTCCCTTCCCCACACTTCCATTTCCTCCCACCTCCTCCCCTTCCCCTCCTTCCCCTCACCCCTTTTCCTGTTGTAACTTTCCCTTTCTTCCTCTTTCTTTTTAGTGTTTTCTGTAACCTAAAACAGCACAGAAAGCCCAGTTTATGGATGCAGAACTCTTGGGAATACAGACCTCTTTAGCTCAAAGGGTCCCACCTTCAGTTGTTTCTCACCATCATTTCTAACATTAAAGTTTTTAGAAAATGTTACATTTGAACAATTGAACTTGAAATATATCCTAGATGGTTTTTGTTGTGAACGAACCACTGGCAATTCAATATGCTATAGAAAAAGGAGTCGTGTTAATATAGATCCTTTAAAACAGGGATATGCTTGAGCTTTTAGTAGTAACAATCAACTTGTAAGAGCTGGATAATAAAGGGCACTGAAAAGAAGCATCTGTGGTATCTGACACAGGGTTGGCTTCTGCATTGAGCTCAGTCACAACTTTGCATATTTGTTGGTTGAAGGTAAGTCTCAAAAATGAGAGTAGATAGATAAATGCAAAACAAAGAAGGTGGGAAATCTGCAATTTGAAACCTTCAAAAATACCATCATTTTCAAATTCTTTTAGTTGAGAACCATTATGCTGGATATTTGCTCAGTTAAGATATCATACAAGAACTGAATCACTGAGAGGTAAGGATAATGACCATGCTAGACTGGTACACATAAAAGCGATTCTCTGCAAACTTCTTTCCACCATAGTATCTCCTGTTAGACAATGAGAGAGGTGTGATGGAGGCAGCGGGGAGTGGAGGAGTGGGGTTTTGCGATGTAACTGTAAACTCTGATTGAGAAAAGGAACAGTTAAACAAGTGCATACTTCAGGAATTACCAGGAATAGATGCATTAGGTCTTTTACAAAAAGTCCAAAGATGCAGGAATATATTGGTAGACAATGCAAATATACTCTGATTTCCTGACTGCATAATTAATAACCAGAGTAAGAGTTGCCCTCTTGGCAGATACTGTATTACAAGCTGCTCTGTTTATGACAGGAAATATGCATTAGCTTGAAATACTCAGAATCAATTCCAGCTATAGATGTTCTATAAAAGATAACCTATAGCAACACAGAATGGGAGGCAAGGGCAGTTAATATAGATTTTGTCTTTGTGCCTTAGGAAGTGACCTCTTAATTCTAGATGTCAACCATAAACACACTTTCAAAGATCTCCTGAAAAAGTATAGGATCCATTTAAAGGTAGAGCTTGTTAGCATACAACATGATGAACGTACAACAATAGGGTGATCTAATGTTATTTTATCCACAGTTGTTGATTCTGACAAATTTCTCTTTGATAGTATTTTATACATTCAAAAATTACTGTCTGAGAAATGGTTAAGTTGATAAAGTAGCTTCCCTTGCTAGCTTAATAACTTGAGTTTAATCCCTAGAAACCATCTAAATAAACTGTTGTGGTGGTGCCCTTCTTCTAATTCAAGTACTGGAGAAGAGACAAGTGTATGTCACCAGCTCACTGGTCAGCCAGACTAATCTATTCAGTGAGTTCTAAGTCACTGAGAAGTCCTGTCTCAAAATAAGATGACAGTGCTCCTCAATAAGGCACTTGAAGTTTTCCTGTGGATTTTAAACATGCTTGAAGATGCATGTATACACACACACACACAGACAGACACATACACACATATCCAGGTAAGAGTAAGCATACAACACATAATACACCCATAGAAAATGCACTTCTAGGCAATATTGTTTAATACAAGGAAAGAAAAAGAAGTAATGCTACATTCATATATTTTAGCTTTGTCCTAAAATGTACATAACTATGAAATACAAAGTATGATTGTATAAAAACTGTATAAAGGCATACTATGCAAGTAAAGAATTCCTATAACGGAAACCTCAGAAAGCAAAACTATTATTGTCAAGGGACTAGAGTATGCATCATTTGTCACTATTCACAGCTAGGTCCATTCAGTGGTTATCCTGAAATGCATACCTCACAGAAAGCAGAAATTATTGTCCTCCAATGATTGGTAAAACACTAGTTTATGTGTTACCGTATAGCTAATCTCTAAAGCCAGTATTGCAATATTTTATTAATATAGAATACAGTGGGCTCATTCATTCTTTTGGAGTCCTTGAGAGAAATTCTGAGGACCCCTGTTGGGCAGGCAGTTCTACTTTTAGGCATAGGCTGTTAGTGGAACAATCCCTTGGGTATCTAGCTACCTAGCTAGCACATAAATATTTTAAGCCTGACTTCCTCCACAACCACATGAACTAGTTTCTCAAAACAAAATTCAAAATATCCATTCATCTACCTTATCATTTCTCTTTCTCTGGAGATTTTCAGATTGGGATTTTTGAAGAGCAATATACACTGAGTCATATTTCCAGCCTGTGCATGAAGGTAGAGACTCTCATTTGTCTGTTCTCTAACCGATGTTATGCAGAGACCTTCACTGTGTTTAAACTTAAATATATATATATATATATATATATGTGTGTATATATATATATATATATATATAACCAGTGTTTCATTATATATTTAAAAACCTGCAGAATTCATTTTCAGTTGTTAACATTAAAGAGGGAAAAAGGCCACCTATATATAAATTCACGGTCAAAATGTTAATATTTAAAAATTAAGGTGAATTTAGTTTGCCTTATTTTTGTCTAAAAAAATTAAGCATATAAGATGTAAAAATATTTTATATGTAATACCTAAATAATATTTTCTGTTTTATGATGCAAATTTACTTATAAATGTTTCCATATTATATTACATTTCCACATTATTACATTTCCTGAAATCACTATTTCGTCTATTGTTATAATAGTGAATTAAGCATTAACAATTTGACATATATTATTTGATGTTTGCTTGAGTGGTAGTGTGTGGACTTCTTCACCACTAAACATTTAAACCATAATCTATGTTTTATCTAATTAGATACCTTAATTAATTAAGGAGTCCAAATATATCTTATTCCTAGGCACAGATAAATACAGGTTCTTAATGAACCTGTTTTAATCAGTTTGTTAAACACACATATTGATGCTCAATACATAAGTCATTTTCACAGTTTTTCCTTGCTCTTTCAATTGATGAGAAGAAATCTATAAAATAAAACTTCACCAAATAAAAGCGTCCTTTAACGACATAAAATTAGGATCATAAAAATAGCAGTATATTACTCAATAGGTAATAAGAATTCACTCTGTAGACAAGAGAGCTCCCAAAGTGAAGGGTATAATGAGAAAATGGCTACAAGGATCGAGCAGGAAAAGCACTTTCCAATAGAATTGAAGCTGTTTATTTTATTAGAAAGTTGACACAGGTTATCTTCGGTGTTTATGACTTGCAAACTAAAGTATTTAATATTTATCATGTTTAAGTACAAGCAGCAGCAGTTTAGTAATCAAAAGGAATAATTTGAATCATCTTAGGAAAATAAATTCATTATAATTAGAATATTTCAGAACATGTTTAAAACATTTCTGAGAAAATGTATTCACCTTTCTTGTCATCGAAGTACAGAGTCTGTTGAGCTGGATTTGACCACTGGAGGGAGGTGTTATCATTTTGATCAACTCTGCAGGTCAAAATTGCAGTTCCGCCTTCAACAACCGTTACATTCTGAGTTAGTGGAAACTGCCCTTGGCTGCCTAAAAGGAGATTAAAAAGAATGTTGATTAAATGAAAGTTATAAAATGATAAACTTCCCAAGATCTACACTGAACATCAGGCTTTACTCAAAATAAGATTTAAACCAATAAAATTACACATTAAAAAGATGGAAAAGACATTTAAAATACTTAAGACCACCCTAGTGGTGTACCATTAAGGTTCCTTTGCATTTCCTTTTATTTCTCAGAATATGTTCCCCTCCTAGGCACACATGGAGACATATTCCAATAGTAACACAATAACCTTTATTTTCTTTTGGCCTAAAATTGAGTATGTGGTGTTAGATGGAGCCGTCACTGAAGGTAAGTCAGGCAATGATGTTGCATAAATTAAAGTCTTAGCAGAAGTATAGGAAACACACAAAACACTTACATGGTAGTTTTCTATAATGCGGAAAAAAACCACATAATATACAAAAACTAGAACATTAGAGTGAATTTATGATAAAGTAAATGAAAACTGAATCCCACTTCACAGGGAATCCTTATAAAACGGTTTTATGTTTTCTGAAATGCAGAATGTTGGCAAAACTATGCAACTATTTTATAAAGAATGTCCATCCTATGGAATAGTCATTGAAATAGATTTCAAAAGCCTAGTCTGGTGGCATGCACCTGGAGTTGTAACGATTCAGGAAGCTGAAGACGCCCCTGCATTCCCGGAGTTTGAGGTTAGCCTGAAGAGCAGCAGCAAGAACAACAACTCTACACACCTCACATATGTGTGTGTGTATCTGGTGGTAATTCAGCAAATATTTATAACTGTCTTGCTCATGTTTCCATAATTGTCTATATAATCAGAGGAATACATCTTCATAAATTCTTAAATGAATCATCAACTTGGATAGTGTCAGATATAACCACGTTTTTTATTTTTATATGCATCGTTTCCATTATTAATGTAATCTGAGATAAATTTATTTAAAAATACACTTCTAATAATTTAAACAAGGCTACTGCATGCACACACACACACAATATATACATTTTAGCTCTACATGCACAAACAGTAAATTCATTTTATCTTCGTGTGATGTTCTGAAGATAAACTCTGTCAAGTCTGATAACAAACATTCACAGAGGTAAAAATGCCTTTCTAGAGCCAGGTTAAAATACGATTACGTGAGCAGGTTAGCTCGATAAGTCAAAAATAATTTACATATTCAAGGGCATTAGGATGGCTTAATCATACCCGTGAAATATATTCCCTTTACTTCTTTAGTTTGTAATGATTCTGTCATTACTCCAAGTACCACTTGAAGTTACATGGGAGTCATTGGCATAAAGAAGTTTATTACCAAGAAGCCTGTTGATTGGCACCAGCAGACACAGAAGGGCCTAAAGGGAAACATTTCTTTCCAGCCTTAAATGACACAAGAACAGAGGTTCATGACCACATTACATAATTAAGACTTTCGAGTATTAAAATCTTTTATCAGGAGCTTTCCCTTCTTAATGCCAGCCCCTTCGAGTCACCATGATGACTCCCTAGGACACCTCCCTTTAATCTTTGAGATGGATTTTAAAATTGACATCTGAGTTTTATATAAAATATTCTTTGATGGTTTACTTGAAAGTCAACAGGAACCCTAATGTGGTGTGCCTTGCCTTCATGTCAGAGATGACCATTAGCAAGGAGTTCAGAGAACTATCAATCGTGTAAAATGAGGTGGGACAAAAACCAAAACACACCCAGACCAACATGAAATCATATACAGAGTGGGACTACTTGCCTGAAATTATCAGCTCCTAAACATGGAGCTCAGTAAGGTTTCACTTTTTTTTTTGTCGTAGGTTCCCTGCTGTTAATGTCATGCATAAATTGGACAATCCAGGAAGAGGTGTTCCTTCAATATAATAAAGCTCACAACTGCTGATAAATATACATGGTTCACCCAGATGATACTCCGACTATCAACAAATGCATAAATAACACTGTCGGCCTCTTCAAAGAATTCAGGAGAAAAGGCAGTGATGCTTGCTACAATTTTATCTACTACATTTGCAAAATAATTTTCAGAACATCCCCACAAGAAAATATTAGCCTTCTCATTTCACAGATGGGTAAACTGACACAGGGAGGTTAAGTGATTTTTTTTTCCCCCGTGGTGAAACAAAGTCAATGAACCATTTGAAGTTGATTCTGAAAGTTTAACATTTTTTCTTCTCTTTCCCAAAGGCTGCTGGGTCAGAAGAGATGTGTAACTGTTTGAGGAAATGTGAATTCACCACCAAAGGAGAAAAATCAATAATCATTTTTATAATGAAGTTTAAGTTGTAAAATTGGATAAGAGAAATGCCAGTATTTACTGTACTTAATACTTCTGTGCTATACAAGAAACTAATTTTAATCACTATTTTAATATTCACTTACTGACCCACCAAAAAAAAAAAAAAAGAAAAAAGGAGAAAATTTTAGGATTATTTACCTCTAGATATTGATGAATGTCAGTACATCTGCATCAGGACCTTCAAGGGCAGACATGAGGACAATGTCCCTCCAACATCTCCCTTTAAGGTTTCTGGCTTTAAGGTAGTAAGATTCCAGTTCCCTAACTCTTGCAGCATAAAAATCCTTGAAGTCAAAGAATTTAGCTTTCCCAATAGAGAGAAAACTCATGTGGAGATCAACTAATCCTAAATACCCTTAGGATATGTGGTTTCCAAAATCAATTTAATAGCCTGTGTAGCAAGCAGTCAGACTTCTTCTCAGAGGCCTGCATTGCCATTTATTGCTGTTTCTGAGCAGGAGAGAAGACTGTGTGGCTGGGACCTTTCTCTTCAACTCCTCATGGCTCAGCTTTGCCTTTCAATCTCAGGATGTCTTCCTGAAGGAGTTTTCTCAATCCGAAAATGTCATATCACATCAAATTAGAGATGTCTTTTCAGTTCATTTATTATGTACATATCATGTGGGATATTCTGCTTCCTTGTCTCTCAGGAATCCACATTTGGAATACGAATAAGAAAGAGAAGTTCGTTAATGAATCAGCAAGGTAACTTCAACCCTGACAAAAGCTGATGGGAAGGAAGAAGAAACCTTGGGTTCAGTGTGCTGGCTTGGATTTGCTCAGCAAGCTTAGAAGCAAACATTTTCCAGGAAACTTTTGTTTGCAATTTACTAACTCCTCTCTCTGATCGAATTCATATTATTATTTGTAAAAGTATCTTTTCCCTTCCTCAATTCTAAATCAATTAAAAGTTTGGTAGCCTCAGTCTATGCCCGCCTGCCTTAAAAACACACAGGTTGCTTACAGTCTTTCTTTCTTCTCTTTTCTATCCCCAGAAATGTAATCCCCCAGTATCATACCTAGTACTCAAAAGAACCCAGCTGCAACTGTCTATCTCTCCTGCCCTCATATGTGGATCCAAAAGACCATCCCTTTCTAACTTTCCTTCCCCAACTCTTGGCTCTATTCCATCCTCCAACCCCCAAAGGCATTCCTGCTAAGCCAAGGGTTGCACCTCCCATAGCAATAATTAGGGAGTAGGCAGATCCACACTTCTCCTCCTGAGATTGCATTACTCCAATCTCAACCTAAATTCTGTAACAGGAAAATTACTGTGGCTGCCCTTTCCTGGCTGAAGCTACTCCCATGGAATCACAAAGACCTCCCCTAACCTTCCTTCCCCTAACACATCCCATTACCTTAGCATCATCAGGCATTGTTTGGTTTGGGAAGGCACTCTGCAGGTTACCAATAGAGAAACATGGACACCAACCCAACTACAAAACCTTTGGCTTACAATTTGTCCTGCCTGCATAATGTGCTAGGGCAATTGTGGAAGTAGCCAGTGAAGGTCTGATTTGATTAGTTCAAATTTAATTATGTCCACTCCATGAGTAAGAACCTGTACCTAACACTGCTTGAGTAACCAAGAAGTAAAGAGAAGATAGCACAGAGACCTAGGATAAAACCAAACAAGAAAATAAAGATCAATAAAATGATTCCTAAGGATAGTCTGGCATGGTCATAGATCAGTGCCTTATACATTCATCATCAGAGAGGCTTCCTTCAGCAGCAATGAAAATAGATACAGAGACCCAGGGACAAATATGGCACAGAGAGAGGATCTATGTTGGAAGTCTCTATCAAATGCCTCCTCTTGGGGCTCAGGGAATTCCACAGATGGGGAAGCAGAAAGAATGTAAGAGCCATTTGGGATGGAGGACACCAGAGGAACATGGTTCTCTGAATCAACTAAGCAAGATACATATCAGCTCAGAGAGACTGACACAGCAAGCAAGGGCCTACATGAGTCCATACCAGGTCCTCTGCATTTGTATTATAGTTATTTGCATAGTATTTTTATGGGATTCCTGACTGTGAAAATTAGTAGGTCTCTGACTCTTGTGCCTGAGCTTCATACTCTTCCTCAAGTTGCGTTGTTGTGTCCAACTTTGGTATGATAGTTTTTCTTATTATTATTATATATTTTGTAATGTTCAGGTGTTATATCTTAGAAGCCTGTTCTTTTCTAATGAGAGACAGAAAGGGAGACGATCCAGAGGGGAGGAGAGGTGGGAAAGAAAAGAGAGGAGTAGAGGAGGGGAAACTATAATCAGAATATACTGTATGAGAAGAAATCTATTTTCAATAAAGAAAAATACTGTAAAAAAGCATTTGGTAGAAGGGTATCTTACCAGGGCCACAGTTATCCTACTTAGAACACTGTATTTCAAAGGGAATCTCCCAAGGAGATAGCCATATTCAAAGTGAATATATTTCCTTAAAACACTGGCCTGTATTTTCATTATAGTTTGTGAGAGTAGAATGACCCAAATGTAACTCAGGTGTGCTAAATTTGTTCAGGCTTATATAAAGGTATAAAAGTATAGGCTTCTATTTCACTAAAATAAGTGGAAATATATAACAAATCACACATTAGCGAAATACAACAAAAACTCTTTAGTTCTTTTTGAAACAGTATTAGGAGTATATGAAGAATATAAAAGTAGTGGTTGAGAACAGATACACCTAATACTATTTGAGACCCCAAATGGGCAGGAACTGGTAGAAATATATTGTACAAAATGTATACATTAGAAAATGATAAAAAAAGTTCATCATTACTTAGCTATTAAGTGAACAGGGTCATATTTCAGCTTTGTTGGATGGATGGATTTCTTTGATTAGGAAATTCTTTTCCTTTTCTCTTGTATCAACACCCTTTTGAATTCCTTTTCTTTGTTATCTCGCCTGACCTATCAAACACTGCCAAAAGTTATAAAACATGCAGGGAATTTAAGGGATTATGCTCATTGTGCTATAAATGAAGACATAATACTAGGTGCATTTGGTGTATTAATGATTTAATCTGCAGAGTTCATCTCTTCATCATCTCCATCTTGAAAATCATGGCACTCGGCACAGAAACCTTTAGACATGTGCCCTCTCCAACAACCAGAAATGACAGAAACAAGAGTTTCAAAGCTTGCCTTCTCTTTTCATCACTATTTGTTTAATCATAGACTGTTATAAAAGAATCTGAATATAACTGTGCTTCTGTAACTGTGATATTAAGAAGTGTCATTTGCAGCCAAGCATTGTGAAGGCACATGCTTACCCTCGCAACTCTTTTCAATAAGAGAAAGTGCATTTGAAATTCAGTTTAAGCGTAATGTGTGCAACGTCTGAGATTCCATTGGATGAAACTCTAGCCTTCTTATACTCAGTGACATAACTGGTAGCTCAAAATTGATCGCAGAGGGAGTATTTTCTTCATGGAAATTGGCAAACACTATAGGCCAATGATTTTCCCTTCAGAGAAAGTTGTTAAATATTTACAGTGAACCACAGAAAGTTATCATTTATGTCTCTGGTTGCAACAGCTGCACAGGTTTTTAACTTATTTTTTTCTTCTTACCCATCATCAGTCTAATACAACGTTTTGATACAGGCTCGAATATACCCTCTACTCATTGTCTACTGAGGTTGAGGTGCTCAATTTCCAGTTTACGTCAATTTAACATCTGTGGTTATAAACTTTCACATTTATACAGATATAAATTGATAATATATAACTAAGAGAGAAACATAAAGGAAATAATGTACATATTGGAGTGCTAAAAAATATTTATATAGCAGAACAAGTAGTGCCTCTAGTTTTTGATTTCTCCAGTGATTCCATCTGTATAATTAGGGAATCTCAAACTAAAAAAGAAGCAAACTGAACCTTTCCTCCCATTGACACTTAAATTCTTTAACAGCCATCCTTCACCCACAAACTTTGAATGTGCCTTTACTGTTATATCACAAAATTATCTAGGACAGTATCACACAAAGTAGCCATTTCTTAAGTAAAGAACATCGGCAATTCATGAGAGACTGGAATGGACCATGAGAACAATAAAGCAATAAGCAAAAGCAGGAGTAGCACTGAAAGCAGATAAAGATACATGTTTTAGCATTGGTCCCCAAATATGACTGAATGTCCAGCAACAACGAATTTCAAACTTTGCTATCTCTTCAATGCATGAGTGTTAACGATGGTTTTCTCCATCTCTTTCTGAACTAACAATGAAGCATAAACCACAGCTGTGCCTAGTGTAACTGTGCATGACTGCTTCCTCTCTGAGAGCAATGGTCACCTGATATAGTCCTAGCCAGACACACTGAAGCTGAGGCTCTGTTCTGCTGAGAGGGAATAAGTTACAGTCAGTAATTTTTAAAGGACAAATGGAGAAATTTTGTGGACTAATTGACAACAGCTTATAATTATTATTTATCTACCTGAAAATGAGAAAGACTCTTTGAAAGAATGGTTCAGAATTTTTTTAAAAAAATGTAATGGAAAACAAACCAGACAGGAGAATATCAAGACACCCAGTTTTCCAACAAAAATGTGTCAAAGCCTCCTGAGTTAAACAGTGGTATGGAATTTTACTCTCTATTTTTGAGTGTGGTTCCATGTTGTTAAAGCTGCTAAGTTTAGCTGCAGAATTATCTAATTCTCCAAATGTATTTCAGCCTGAGTCAAATATCACACATAATGTTTCAGAGAACTTAAAAATATTTTTGTTTTCACTGAAGAACAGTATTTATATGCAAAATACATGTTTGTGTTGAGGTTCTTTTTTATTAAATGCAAAATGAACATATGTAACATATCTAAGTGTTGTGAAATATGAAGGCCAACAGTAATTGAAAGAAATAGGCTGCACATTTTAAAATGATGTGCAATACTGATTGGTTATTACTTAGTGTGCTTTTGTGTCCGAGAATAGACTCTGTCTGTTCATCTCCCCCCCCCCCCCCCCTTATTCCTTCAACCTTTTCTTTCCTCCCTTGTTGTCTATCTCTATTATCTCTTCTATCAACTACTTTGGGAGTACTTAAGTAAAGAACATGCATCTTACAAAGTTCAAGATCATTCATGTTGCCTAAATTAGAGTCTAAAAATACAGCATGTTATTACTTCCACTAAATTACCAAAGGCATTCCAAACAAATAACCTTTTAATGTGAAAGTTGTGGCTCAGTAGTTGTGCGAACTGAAACATGTATTGCATACTAAAGCCTATTAGATTGCAAAGCACAAATGCCATTAACACATGCTTAAAATTCTCAAGAGAATAGCGATGAATGCAGCATCATGTGAGAAGGGAAATTGGAAAAAAAAATTGAGACTGATAACTAAGAGCAAATTAGTTCTACTTTTGGAATAGCTCTGTTCTTTCACAGACTTACTTAGAAATTACTGGTCATCTTTTCTGTCTTATTTTCTACATTCTAAATTTTAAGAATTTCCTAAAAAAAATTGACTATACCAAATAATATCCCTTTTTTTGAATCTACTTCCTTTTCTTTCTTTCTTTTTCTTTTTCTTTTTTTTTTTTTTTTGGACTCAACTTTTCTTTTAGAGTATAACACCTGGTCTCTACCTTCTGTGCCATCTCCCTCAGCCCAGCCACTGTGGAGCATGGCCATCAGACTGATACAGCCTGCCAGTTTCCATAGAGACAGGATGCACATTGGAGACCTGTGTTCCATTACAACTGCCAGACCAAAGCTGAGAAAAGACAAAGCTGGCGGGCACTGGGTCTTGCAAGGCCAGGAAAGGTTGGAAGGACTTTCTCTTCCTGATATTGAAGCAAAACAGTGCCAACCTGGCAGCTTCGGGAGTTACGATCCTGTAGACCAGATCCTGGTGTCCACGGTGTCTATTGTGAGCATAGCACTCTGATACCAACCCAGGCAGCAGAAGCTCTTGCATACCCCAAACTTGGCCCTCAGTCTTTGCTGGCTTCTGATCCATGACAAAAGGCTCTTTCAGATTTACAGTGGCACCCGCAGCTCCTGACCAACAAAATCATATTTTTTTCCCTAAAAATTCCTTGTCTTTCTCTTTTCCAGAACGTAAAGTAAGTTTCTGTTATCCATAACAAACCACAGGGCTTATGGAGAAACACGTCCACAATTTATCCATACAATGATGCTTAAGAGGTGATCCAGTAAACTACATATTATATACTGTAACCTTCTTTAATAGAATATTCCCAGCAAAAGTGTTCTTTCTACATTAACTGATTTTTTTAGCTTTTTTCATTATTTTTATAATAGTCAGTTTTATCACTAAATTCATATATTCTTAATTTAGAATTGCTTAATTTTTAGAGAGTGCTTATCCATTCCAAATGAATGTTTTATGTGAATGGGTTATCTTCTTGTATATAGTTCGTTAACATGTATTTCAATATACTTGACTATTTAAAATTTTAGTATGTTTATAGTTATATCTATACAAGGAAATTTTCCTTAATTTTAGTTTATATTTTTAAAAATTATTACCAGGTCCAAGAGCAAAACAAATACAAGCTTAATTACATACAAACATATTTAAGGATTTGGAGCATGCACAGATGTATTTAAGCTCAAAATAAACAGAAATTTGGTATAATAACCTTACACTGAATTTTAATTTTATTAATTTGTAGATATTTAAACCATTCTTTCAAATGTTTTTGAACTGTCTCTCTTATACAAAGTATAATTAATTAAAGGAGTGCATTTGATTTTTCAAGCAAAATCTAGGCTGATAATTCCCCACATTTACTTTTAAGAATACTGTTTCATGCGGAATGAACAAGACTTACAACGTAGTAACTTCACATGCTAACTGATATACATTTGAGAGGCAGCCTTCCAGAGAGAAGAGATGTTTGGCCATAATGATTGGCCAGTTCACATTGGAGCTCAACCATGAAACTAAGTCAAAAACTGTCATGTCATCCTGAACGAAACACTCTGGAAAGGTGGCCCTCTTCTCAAATCAGGGTCAGTGATGGAGTGGAGGACAAAAATAATTTTCTGGAGAAAAAAAAATGGGTGTGATATAATCATTTAAAATTGTACTTCCTATAGGAGAAATTTAATCAGAGTCTAAAGGATAGTAAGGTTGGCTGTATCTATATATCTATATACATCTATCTATCTATCTATCTATCTATCTATCTATCTATCTATCTATAAATCTGTTAAAAAGATATGTCTGAGAAGGTTCTTATAGTAAGAAATGATAAATAATACTAAATTTAATAAATTTTAAATATCAAATACAATATAAATTTTCATTGCTAGTTATACATCTAGGAGAAAAATTTAAAAGTGCAAGTAAATAACTCAAAAATTATTAAAATATTAATTAATAATATACAACTAATGTACAAATGCATGGCAAAATAATCTATAAGTACAAATATATTAGGCTTTCAACCTGACTTTGTTACTGTTTTTCTTTATTTTAAATGGAAACCAAAGTTTATCAGATTTAATTAATTTATAGCCTGATTTTAAATGCTAGTTACTGATTTACATTAATTAGCATCTATATTTAAGAATTATTATTTTATTGAATTGGCATATATTACATTTCTGAAAAAAAGATGTAATATTGACATTACCTCTGTATTAATATAGTCTTTATTATTCTCTGTAGAAAATAAAAGTAACTGCATTTACACATTCTGTATAGCTATTTATGTGTTAAAGATTCCTTATATTTGCATTTGAATTATATTTTCATAAATTATGAATTATGAAAAGTTTAGAAATTATAATAAAGTGCTTAGAAAATATATCAAACATGTTATAATGAATAAATTCAATCCACACCAGCCATCTGAACTCTAAATACACACATTTCATATATTAATGGACTTTTTTCCTATAAAATGTACTTTAATATTATGAATTTGTTTAATAAATCTGTGATTGATTCTGGCAATGTACCTTCATGGGTGTGACTTAAATAAATCAACTAGAAATGATACTTCTGCATTTAGAGCTTAAGAAGAAAGAGAGACAGGAAATTTAAGAGGTCAAATGCAAAAAGAAACACTCAGTTGAGTGATCATAACATTTCAACTGTTACCTGCTTTCAAGAAAAAGTCAGCAATTTCAAAATAGTTCTAGGGCAGGAATGGGGGAAAGTTTCAGTGTTCCACCAGAAGCTCCAAGTAAAGGTCTCTGAATCAGAGACAAATCTGGCCTATGTTTGAAGGAACTAAACAGAAACCAAACATACATACTCACAACAAAAGAAACCTAAATAGAATGCGATTCATGAATAAGAGGCAACTGGAGGTGGTGCAAGGTGAGACAGGCCAAAGAGATCTCACAGTCCTTTTCATGTTACAATGATCTCACGCTTACTAATGAAACTACTCTTATATAACAGGGAACTATCAAAAAAAGTCAAATGACTCGGTTACATTCTCAGAAAATAGAATTGGTTTCTACTTAATTATTAACTCTGAATAAAAGATTTCAATCTTGCACTTGAATCATTGTGAAAGTTGAGCATACAATCAAGAATTTCGTTGAAAATTTTCAAAGAATTCATTAAAGTTTTTATAAAACTTTATAAAAGGTGACAATTCTCTTTTATTTCTGCCCTGTAAATGTTGAAATGCCTAGTCATCTTTTGTTGATTTGCACTTTTACTAAACATTATTCTCTCTCATATGCCCATATTCTTTTCTCTGGCAGAGAAGCACTTACTTCTACTCTAAATGTTATGGCCTTTTTATATTTTTCTACTAAAAATGATGAATTTTCATTTTATTGCTCATATTTATTCATTTGCAATACATTCAGTTGGAAGCAGGGGGCATGTACCACACTGCAAGTTTGAAGACAGAGGTCACCTTGCCAGAGTCAGTCTTTTCCTTCCACTCTGTGGGTTTCTGGGATTGATTTAGATCCTAAAGTTTTATTTTTTATTTTTTTTAAAGCTTTTAAAACAAAAACAACAACAAATAACACTAGCAACTGTATGGGCTGAGACGTCTCACCAGTTATTTTTTAAGGCTGTATTAATTATTAAGGAGAAAGGAAAGTAATTATTTAATTTTGCATTTAAAATATGCATTTTTGGTTTACTTTGTGACTAAAGATATTAGCTACTCAGATGAATAATGAGTTTCTTTAAAAAAAGAAAAGAAAAAAGATTATTGATATTTTTCTCTGTATCATATAAGCTCTATGAATATGATTCATTCTTTTAATAAAACAAAATGGATATTTTCTAGATATAGGATTTTAGTCCTCAAGATGACACTGATATGTAAGTCTGAGTCTGCATAAAATTATTGATTATAAAATTATACTTATACTTTATTTTTCATTCCCTGCCAAGTATACAACTGCAGCTTAGAAATCATGGGTAAATGATTCCAAACACATGAATATTGTGTTCAGATGATGTCTCTTTAATTATTTAAAGTGGAGATCAATATGTAGCAACATATGAATCAAGTTAGAATATTCCCCAAGGAACAATCTCCCATTTGAAAAAAAACAAAACAAAACAAAACTGTGTAGTAACACAGTGGTTAATAGGATGTGTTTTTTGCTGTTTGATCATTTCTGAATGCACAAAGAGTTCATTAATGTTGATTTCACCCATCTTGTCCGTGTTTACATGCTTTGATGTACAAGCCCTTTGTAGTGCCATGGTAGATTCAGGGGAACATCACCCTGCTACAGCAAGTGCAAACTGCTGTGGGAAAATATTAAAATGGAAGCTGATAATTTGCGTAGATTTGTGCAGACAAAGCAGTTGAAGAATGATACTTTTGATGAGGGGAAAAGGGAAAGAAAACTGACATCTGCATTCTTGCTAATTACTGTATCTTTGGTGAGATGATACAGTATAAAAGTAGTAAAATCTTTATAAGGTAACTGATGAAACAAGTCTCACTGAAAAATTAAGTTATTTTGCCATATTCTGATCTGTATTTAAAAATTAAATTCTAGAGAATAATCATAAAATGGGAACCAGACAAAAGGCATTTGTTTAAGACCTACGGCTGTCAATTAAGATACCTTGTTCCTTGTTCTCCCTCTCCTTCCTTCTCTCGTCTCAGCCATCCTGTTCCCTCATGTTCTCCTCTGCCTTCCCTTCTCCCCTCCAGCTCCCCTTCTGCCCTCCCTTATCTAGCCCCCAATGCCTCCCAATTTTCTCAGAAGTTCTTGTATATTTTCCCTTCCCAATGGGATCCATCTATGCTTCTCCTAGGGTTCTCCTTGTAACTTAGCTTCTCTGAGGTCATGGGTAATAGCTGGTTATCATTTGCTTTACATCTCATATCCACTTAAAAGTGACTAACACTGTCTTTGTCTTTCTGCCTTTTTTACCTCATTGAGGATATATATTTTTTTCTAGTTCCCTCCATTTGCCTTCAAATTTCAAGGCATAATTGTTTTTTACTGCTAAGTAGTACTCCATTGTGTAAATGTATCACGTTTTCTTTATCCATTCTTTGGTTGAGGGTCATCTAAGTTGTTTCCAGTTTCTGGCTATTACGAATAATGCTCCTATGAACATAATTGAGCAAATGTCCTTGTATCATTTGACTATATGCTCAAGAGTGATATTGCTGGGTCTGGAGGTAGATTGCCTCCCAATTTTACCCACAGATACAGCTGACCTGAGCTAGTGGGAGCTCCCTGACTCTGAACTGACGGCAGGGGAACCTGCATGTACCAAAACTAGGCCCTCTGAATGGCTGTGACAGTGTCTGACTAGGGCCCTTTGTGGCATCACCGACAATGTGACCAGGATTTATTCCTAAAGCTAAACTGTCTTTTTGGAGCCCATTCTATTTAGAGGGATACCTTGCTCAGTCTAGATAAAGGAAGCAGGGGCGTGGTCCTGACTCAAAGTGCCAAATTTGTTGACTCCCCATGGGAAACCTCACCCTTTCTGAGGAATAGATTGGGGGTGGGGTGGTTGGAATGTGGGTGGAGTGGGTGGAGGGGAGGGAGAGGGAACTGGGATTGGTATGTAAAATGAAAAAAGATGGTTTCAAAAGAAATAAAATTGCTGGCAAACTGAAAGCCTGGAAGGAAAGGAGGCACAGTTGAAACTTGCACTTACTCTGACCTTAGAAAATACTGAAAATATCAGTGCATCAAAGAATTCATAGCTTTATACCAGATCAAAATATGTACAAACCAGGGTGGTTTTTAAGTACTTTATTAAGTTCCCAAATGTTGTTGTTGACATTATTTATTTAAAAGTATAATTATCAGGATTGATTAAAGGTAGTTGTATCAAAAAATGAATTGTTAAACCAGGCCCTGTGATGTGTGATGTGACAAGTGAAACAGAAGATATGAGGGGTAGGAGGCTTCCTGGAGCTGTTGACTGGCTAATGGAGAGTGGCTGAAGTAATCCACCACTTCTGAAAGTTGAATCAGTCTAGCTTTGGGTGATGAGAAACTGCACACATTTAAAAACATTTCATAGAATCACAACACATGTGATAGCTTATTGAAATTCATGGTGTATTAATATTAAGTTCCTTAGGATTTGTGGTAAGTCTAGTATTAGATAAGCTTGTTGTATTCCTTGGGCAATGCTGTAAGTATGAAGTTGAGAAACAGACTAGTGTTTTAGCAGGATGAGCACTGCAGTTGATATCATAAGGGAAAAAAAGACCCCCAAAACCAAAATAACAAGAAAACAACAAACAAACAACAACAACAACAACAAACACTTCACAAGTCTGTGTAGTTAACCAGAGGTATTGTTTTTTTTTTTTGACTCAACAAACAAGTTACATTATTCACACTCAACATTGTTCTGATTTGTCTCTTTTTTCCTTATACATGAGAGAAGATACAAATGAGTTTTGAGAAAGTTCATAAATTCCACATTTAATTTTCAGAAAAACAAAGAATTTTTCTTTTAAAGGTTATATTTCTTTTTATCTATGAATATGTATATTTCTGCTTGGTGATAGGAGGATGTATAACAGACAGCTCTATTGATTCATACCTGCCAGATTTTCTTCTCTCTTTCTACAGTGTCATATTAACAATAAGTTGCAGTGGTTTGAATGAGAATGCCCCCATAGATTCATATTTTGAATGTTTAGTGGCCAGTGGGTGGCACTGTTTGGAATTATTAGGAACTGTAGTCTTGTTGGAGTTGGTGTGGTCTTGGTGGAGGAGGTGTGTACTGGAAATGATCTTTGAGCTTCTATAAAAGCCCAATCTCTCTCTCTCTCTCTCTCTCTCTCTCTCTCTCTCTCTCTCTCTCTCTCTCTCCTTCCCTCCCCCTCCTTCCCACCCTCCCTCCCTCCCTCTCCTCCTCCTCCTCCTCTTTCTCCTTCCCTTTCTCCCTACAGATCAGTATGGAAAACTCTCAACTATTGCTTCAGCACTCTCTATGCCTGTCACTGTGTCTATGGCGTTTGTCTTAATCATGGAACAAACCTCTAAAAATCTAAACAAGTCTCCAATTAAATGCTTGCTTTTATAAGTTGCCTTGGCCCTGATATCTCCTCACAGCAATAGCTCAGTAACCAAAATAACAGCTATTACATATTGCTCAAATTAAAACATGTAATTAATATAAGGTTTTTCAAAATGTCATTAGTAGAAGTCTTCTCTAGAAGAAACTCTACTGATATAAACACATAACAGAGTTAAAGAGCAGTCACCCATAACCAGATGATAATATCCCTACTTGATACCATATGATAACAAACAAAAATCCCAATGCGAGGTTTTGGATATTTCCTTTATAGATGTTAGATAGCCAAGTACAGTACCGACTGCTCCAAGACATGCTACAAACTCTTACCAGTGATTTCAGTTAAACTTCAGATATAGTTTCGTATTTCTGTTATTTCTAGGTGAGCCTGGTCTTTAAAACAGTTTTCAACATAGCAAGGGATTCATAAGGAGAACCTGTCTCAAACCAATCAATTAATCAATCCAAAAATCAGACCCAATTCCTGATGATACCACATAGTGAAGTCACATAGCATGGAAAAATTCAAATAGTACTACCTGGAAACTGCAACACTACTGAGTAGCTTTGAAAGTTCTAAGGGGGTTATGCAAGTGACCAGATTTGAAAAACAATCATCAGTCTTATCTTGTTGAGAACCCTGTGATCTATAATAGCTACAGACCTGGCAATGCATGCCTACTTGCACAATTAAGACACAAACATCAAAGGAGTCAACTACTTTCTGACTGAATTTAAGGACTGCTCAACAAGATGAAACCAATTCTCAACACCATTATTGTGTCAAAAACCTATGGTTAGACACACCATAGTTCCTAGAAGAAAACATACTATTAGTGGTCTGCTAACAGGACATAGTAGTAAATGTACTCTTAATGAAATATTCTTCTTTTCATAGATAATGCCTATCTCAACTTTTACCAGAAATACTTTTATTTGTAATAGGTAGTGATTAACACAGATATCTACAGCTGATCAAGTTACAGAGAATTGGAGAGTGCTGAATGTTCAGTCCTAAATGGAACATAAATACTACATGCCCCTGCAAGGGTCAGACATCATTGCAGAAGAGGGACAGAAAATGTCTAAGAGACCGAAATAATGGATAGCTGCTAAGAAAAAATGTCTTCCTGGCTCTGCACATATGAGTTAATAGTGCTTGTAACAACATGCCGAAGAGCTGAACAAGGTTAAGCCAGGCTGAATTCCATGAGTGACTGGAGAGCTGTGCATCAGCACTCAGGACTAGGAGAGGAGCTATTGGCAACTGATAGCAGCTGAGAGGGAAAGAGTTGGTTTTCTGGAAGAGTGGAGGCCTGGCAAGTGAACCACACTCCAGGGGAAGATCATAAATCGAACAATATCTAGGCAGCACACATTGGAATTGCATTAAAATGAAATTCACATAGTTGGGTGGATAGGGAAGTAAGGATCAACATAGAAGGATTTGGGTAGGTGACAATGATCAAAATGTGAAATTCTCAAAAAATTAATATAAAAATAAATTCTAGCAGAAAATACATCTTATTGTTTATAATTTTATCCTGTTTATAACTTTTAAAATGTGAATCCTATTGTTTTTACAAATTCCTTTTGGTTGTTTCTAAATATTCAAATAAATTATTGAAGAGTGAAACTTCTAATTTCAGTCACTGAATGGAATACTTAGAAAGATCTGAAAGAGTTCCTAGCATCCAGACACTTCTGGAAGAAACCTGATATTCAAGAGACACTCACAGGCAATGACAAGACTCTGTATGTGAAAAATCAGTAATTGCCTGGAGAGATGACCTAGTGAACAAAAAATGTTTGCTGTGCACACCTAAGTTCTTGAGTTCAGATCTCCAGCATGAAATGAAGCTGTGCTTAGTGTTGCAGCCCAGTAAGACAAGCACAGTGGGAGACAAGATCTCACAGTACAGCCAGTCTAGCCAAACAAGCAAAATCTAGGTTCCCGGGAGAGAACCCTGTCTCAGAAATTACTATGGAATAGGATAGAAGATACATAACATTAACCTCTTGCCTGTGCATGTGCAAGCACGAGTAAGCAAATGTGAGTATACCTGCATGATTCACACACAGACACTTACATACATACATACAATACATAAATAAAATTAAGTAATTAAAGCTCAGCAATGGTAATAATTTGTTAATCTCATATTTGTTGCTATGATAACAGACTTAAATACTGAAATCATATGCCAGCTAATATAAATAAGTCTAACAAAACTACCTTATGGAAAAAATGGTACATATATTTCTGACAAAGTAAACAGTGTCCAACTATTGAATTTAAGAGTAATCACCGTAAGTATATCTACAAATTTACAGAATCACAGGACAATAGAATTGGACAATAAACTATCATTCATTAGGATTGGAATTTTGGAGTTATTAAAATCACAACACAGGCTGGCTGGATGATGTTGGTGCATGCCTTTAATCCCAGCACTTGAGATTCAGAGGCAGGTGGATCTCCGTGAGTTTAAGGCCAGCTTGAGCTACAATAGCTATTTACAGAATAAGTTGCAAAGTTACAGAGAAAACCTGTCTAAAAAAAAATCAAAATACATAATGCCATTTCAGTTCCTTTAAATACAGAATACTTATTTAACGAACGAATATTCAATATGGGATATACAGTTTTTCTCTTTTAAAATAGGATTGTATAGCCTCAGTGCACAGGAAATGTTGACTCATATGGCAGAGTCGATAAGCATCAAATGTCCCTGCAGACTTGAACTAGCAAGCTGCCTGTGAATTCAGCAGATGTTTCTACTGTCTGGGCCAATGGGAAACTTATAAACCCTTTTTCCTTCATCTCTTCCCAGGAGCAAATGTTGACCCAGCAGAAATTTGGATACATGCCAAATGAGAAACAGAAGGGTCGATGAGAAAGTAGGGTATGCTCTTTTCCATAAATAGTGGTCATCAGTGGTTTGAATCTTTAATGGTTTATATTTGTGCATTTACTACTTCATTTAACAAATTCCTATAATCTCTGTTCTTTTTAATAGTAATTATTCTAACTATATAAAGTCAATCCTTGGATATACTAGTAGTTTCAAACTATATACAAATGAACAAAAAACTCTGAGTATATAAACTAAGAAAATTGTTTACTCTTGATTTTTCTCATAAAAATGTGCATAACTATTAATTTGTAAGTTATCATATTTGATATACATTTTGTTAATCTAACATACTTAGACAAAGATTTTTTTATATCAAGGAAATGTCTTATAATTAAATCCAGTCATTTTTTTTTATTAAATAGTATATATATTCAGCTGAATTTTAAAAATATTTTTTAAAAATTAAACTTGACATATAGAATGTGGATTTCCTCATATCTTCCTCCATTATCTTGTCCTCCACTCCACTGGTACAAAAAAAGTTCATGGACTTTACAAGATTTGTGCTATTTTTTATTTATTTATTTATTTAACAGACTTAATTCACTTTTATTTTCCTTGTATAAAAACCTTTATGTGGTGGCCACAGTTGGAGCGTGGGTCCTCTGAACAGAGACTCTGGTGTGGGTTTTCACAAGATGGTCAGTGAATTCCTGATGAGGAGATTTGGTGAACACAATCTCTTTCCAGAGGTCGGGGGTCAGGTAGCTGTAGGTCTTAGAGATCGCATCAAAGGTGGCCTTGGCAAAGTTGCCCAGGGTGGCAGTGCAGCCCCTCGTTGATGTGTAGCAGTCATCAATGCCAGCCATCATCAGTAGCTTCTTGGGCACAGGAGCGGAGACTATGCCAATGCCTCTGGGGGCAGGGATGAGACGCACCAGCACAGAACCACAGCGGCCTGTCACTTTGCAAGGAACAGTGTGGGGCTTACCAATCTTGTTCCCCCAGTAGCCTCTCCGCACAGGGACAATGGAAAGCTTGGCCAAGATGATGGCCCCTCGGATGGCAGTGGCTACTTCCTTGGAGCACTTGACACCGAGACCTACGTGACCATTGTAGTCCCCAATAGCGACAAAAGCCTTGAACCTGGTCCGCTGGCCTGCCCTAGTCTGCTTCGGCACGGGCATGATCTTCAGAACCTCATCCTTTAGGGAAGCTCCCAGGAAAAAGTCAATAATCTCAGACTCCTTAATGGGCAGGGAGAACAGGTAGATCTCCTCTAGGGACTTGATTTTCATGTCCTTAACCAGGCGGCTTGGTGACGGGAATCCACCCCTTGTCGTCTTCAGCTTTACCTCCGCTAGCCCCTCAGACCGCTGCCGAATCCTCTGCAGAAGCCGCCATGGCCTCCTAATCCTGCCCCCCCACCCCTCGTCCTCCGGGCCCTCCCGCTGCACCGGTGTCATCCGCCATTTGATGTTTCCAGAAGAAGAAGAAGCTGTGCTAATTATTTATATCAAACTTATGTATGGTAAAATTCCGTGTTACATAAAATCAAAATTTCTTCTCTGACCCACAACTGACTTATAAGGAGGAAAAAATATTTGAACAAGATAGAGTGTGTTCCTCTGACTCTCAAATGTGTTATGGAACCATGGAATACATTTCCTGTTAACAAGCAACAAAGAGGTGAGGAAGAAAATGAAACCAACTTCAGCAACATTGTGTTTGCTAAATTTTCGTTTATTCTAACATTATGTGTTGCACAACTAATATGAGTAAGTCGTATTCAGTTCAAAAGCAATGAGACAGCAATATGTGTAAGCTTGCATATGCAGCATGGGCATTGTTATGGGTTGTTTTAATAAGGTTAATTAATGTTAACAGTGTTCTATGACAGCATCAACAGTGCTCAATCAACTCCAAAGTCTTCAGCAAGTGGCTGCCGGGCTGAGCCTGGCTTTCATTTGTTTCCATGATTACTTTGGAAAGGGCATGTCATTTGAGCGGAGGAGCAGAGCATAAGTGACTCAAAAACGCTGGCAGTCCTGGTGATGTGCTATGCGCAGAGCATTTGTGAAAGGTGTGGAGAAAAGACACTCTCGCATATGAATTTTCAGTGCCAAAAGTTTTATAGTTTTGCTTCCATGTATTTTAATTGCCAGAAAGTTAATTGTAAACCTTCCGAGATCACATGGACATGACTGGCTTTTTGAGTAGAAATAGAAATTCTTGTCCAGAAAGCCAGCAAGCATGACCGTGACACAGACTCACAACAAAAATTTAATTTCCACAAGACTACTCTTAGCAAGTCTCAGTCTTTGGTTAAATAAGGAACAATGTTGACAGTGACTTTACTTTTCAGCAATACAGCTGTAGACATTATTCTTGATTGTAAAATAATGAGAAAAAGTCCTTTACAAATACAAGATCTTGCATTTTGTATCTTATCCTTCATAAAGGAGACTATGAGGAACTTTCAGAAGAACTATAATTTGTTAGATAATAAATAAAATAAAATTATTAGCAGATCTCCTAGTTCATGACCTCATGCAAAGATAATAAAAATATTACACAATATAAAATAAGAGTACAGCGTGTTAATGAATAATTTACTTTATTTATAATTATTAGTGTAATAAATATAATTCATATATAGTAATTAAAAGTTACTTCATAATTCAGACAGAGTTGAAAACCAGAAAGTTTATATAAATTTAACGAAGGACACATTGTGCAGGAAACTGTCAAGAACAATCCTGGTATTTCAGATAGACTATGAAATGCATACTGATATCACTAATTAAAATATGGGTAAAACAGGGTAGTAGTTTGTTACATTCTGCTGTTTAGCAAATGTTCCAAAATATAATGGCATATACCATCCACATTTTTGTGTTTCTCAGTTCCCTAGCATTCACTTACGACTACAGCAAGTTCTGATCTTGTCTATTCTCCCAAGCAATGCGTCAGCCGTCAGCTGTTAACATCTGGTTAGTTGACCTTGAGTGTTTTGGAGATGGTTCACTTTCAGCTAGGGTCACCAGGTGGTTATTGGGTTTAATGGTCAATACTTGACCCAAAGATTAAAAAGTTTCAATAGTGGATCTGAACTCGTTATGAATTTGCTAGTGAATCAGTCCTCACAGTGTATTTGCGATTGTCCTATCAGCCAAAGCAAGTCATATCCAGAAGCTGGAAGTCTATAGGGAAGGATGTTAGTCACGGGAAATAATGTAACAAAAACAAAACAGGACATATTGAATAGTATTCTTATTTGACTATTGCAGAAAGATTAATCAATATACCTAAAAGCAAGGAAATACAAAAGGGTTTTTCATAGTTTATATGTTGCAGAAACATTAAGTTTACAAAAGTTACAAACTATATCCTAGTAAACTAAACTGTGGCCCAGGGATTGTGCTGTGAGTACATTAGTAGAGCAGAGAGTGGGAGAAAAGCAGAATGCAGTACTTTAGGAAGTAAATGAGAAATCATCAGATAACTATCTTAAGTGTAAGTAAAACTTCATAAAGTTTGTCAAAAGAGAATTGCCTAACTAAAAGATGTTACTTATTTTGTATTTATATTTATTTTTAATGTCTTGTTTTTACAGTAGATATCCTAACTGGTAATGTTACAGCTTTCCCATGACTTCTGTCTAGTCTAGGGATAATCCCCCAAATGATTTTTTTTGTTCTCTTGACAGGATGGAGAAGAAGAGAGGGAATATAACCTGCAGTATGTCACACTTCCAAAAGTATTTTACACAAGGTGAACTATCTTGGTATCTGCCTCCCACAGCACAGGACTCTCCAGGGAAAAGTGTTGAACTCGGTGCCATATCCTTATGTTCTGTTGACATCATTAACAAAAGTAAATAAAAAAAGATATTGTGAAAGTAAAAGAGTATTCTTCAGTTCAAGCTGAAGATTTATACGAAATAATCTTCATTACTTGGTTTTAGAGAATGGATTCTCTCAAAGAGCTATGTTTTCCCATCTTAAAATATGTGGAAAGTGAAGACACACTCTCTATATGGAATTTTGATAAAATGTTACTGGACTATAATATTACTCACCTAATACCACTCCAAACATTTGTGGGTTGTACTTACTATTTTCA
Organism: Chionomys nivalis; assembly: GCF_950005125.1. Classification (NCBI taxonomy): domain Eukaryota; kingdom Metazoa; phylum Chordata; class Mammalia; order Rodentia; family Cricetidae; genus Chionomys; species Chionomys nivalis. Next base: position 30,512,021 of record NC_080088.1, on the reverse strand, counting down.
TCTGTATATGAATCAACTAAAAAATAAGTAAATCTAATAAAAAAGAAAGAATCTTAGTTTCCCATTGATGTATGATACTATTAATGTGCAATTCATGTTTTATTTGTGTTAACATGCCATAGAATCCTTGTCTGTAAGGCATGTAGCCAATAAAATAATGAAACAGTAGTAAGCTAAGCACTGCAGAGAATAATGCAAAGCATGGTTATTTCTGAGGAAATATTTATCAATTAAAAGTCAAATAATAACACACATGGTTGTATGGAATTGTGGTCTGCAATAGTTCTTGCTCTGACTGTCTAATATCATTAATTAGATCAGAAAAATGTTTGTTTCTCTGTGAACAAAAGGATGGCCAAGAAAAATTATGACCACAAAACTGTTCAAGAATCTTGATTTTTATTTTTTTTTAAATTTAAGGTAATTTAATTTAAAATAATTTTTATAGCTGAATTATAGGTGAAAATAAAAAAAAATATTCTCAGATTCTTGATAGTGATAAAATGTAAACATTTGCCAAGTTTCTGTATTATTTAGAAATAGTTTTTTATGACACCGACATACTTGATATAAATCTCTTGAAGAAGGATAAATTTATTCTGCAACACTAAAGTCATGGCTTTTAGTCTATGGCAACTGGCAGGGCCTGATGGAAGAAAGAAAGCAGATTGATATATGGAATGAATGAGTGGAGGGAAGTATCTCCCCTTTTTTGTTTCTTTCCGCACTACTCTTATTTCTTTTGGACCCAGTCTGTAGAATGCTGCTGCACTAGTTAGTGTCAGTCTTTCCTTCTATAGTTAACCCTCTCTGCAGAGGAACCTTTACAGATCTCAATTCTTCTCAAAGCTGACTAAGCTGGTCATCAAGGTTATCTATCTTAGCCCTCCTGTGCTGGAAGAAAGAAATCTTCATGACATACATTTGACAAAATTGTTTTCTTTGTTCATTGCTGATATTCAACAGCTCCTTGTGAGTTATACATAAATAAATCATGTGAAGAATGCATTGTGGGAATGTATGCGAAAGCTTCAAGTCAGATAGGAAAGACACAGGTAAATAAAATTGTTAGAGGGAACCTAAGTAGCCCTAAGAGGAAGAAGATGGAGAAGTGGTGACTAGTGGTTTAGTACAGCAACAAGAGGAACTGGCTATAACCAGTTAATGCATCCCTAAAGCAGTAACTATTCATATTCTGAATGGTGTACATATATGTGTACTAACATGCCAACATTTCTATCAGCAGGAAAAGATAAGAAAAATTAAAATGCTAGAATAATGTTAATTTACTACTAATAATTGTGCTTTTATTCTTTCTTCAACTAACCCTTTCAAAAATATCTCTCATATTACAATTATTTGATACAAAAAAGAAATCAGATGCAGTCTATATGGGAATATGAGATCATCTGTCTTTGTTCTCATGCAAGTATCATTACAGAACTTCCTAGTCAGGTGGCAAACAGAAGAATAATAGCTCCTATTTACATATACCTCTCACAGATATGGGTATTAAAACGAGGCAGTGTTTTCATCTTTTCTCATTTTTATGTTGCTTCAGGAAGATTGTTTATCTTCTCTGGTGGTCCACAGTGCTTTCCATATTTGCAATAACCTGACACACTTAAATAGCTTTTCTTTAACTTCTCTCAATTTGAGAGAATAACTTACTGAAAATTGAGATCATGCACTTCTACTAAATGATTTACAAGTGGGAAAATCCCTTACAAATGGAATTATCTTGAATTTAGGCATATTGGGAAACATAACAAAATTGAGTTGCAAAGGGTAGTGGAGAAATTTGCAAGCAGATTCAAATAAACATTAGCTGTGATGTTCAAATACATTCTGGATAGGTATATTAGAATGTGATAAAAATTTTTCCACACATGATGTATTTATAAAAACTATAATTCTTAAATATAAAATGACATATTTGTATGAATAGATGAAAGAAAGGAAGCATGCATGGCCACATTTATTTTAAAAATATAACAGTGAATTTGAGATAATTTAAAGAAAATTTAAGTAAATAATGTATAATTTTACTAATATAGATAAAAATTGGAATGGATTAAATCGTGGCTACAAATTATATTCAATCGACTCATATTATTCAGAAGAACTTTCTGACATGTCACAGACATACTCTATTTTTCCAATCACATAAAGCTGAACTTACACAAAAGCCTATTTCCACTTTGGGAATTGTTAGTTATATAGTGATAATCATCCCAATTGGGAATAAAAACAATTAGCATTAAACTCTCACATTTACAAGTTACAAGAAACCAAAAGGTTCTTCAGAGATGTGATACTATCATATCAAGACATAAGATTTCTCTGTTGTATAAAAATATAATTAAAGAACAATAGTGACCTTATGATATTTATTTTATCAGTAATATAAATACTGAATAGCAAATATCTAGAGAATGACAAGATTTTTACTTACATTGATTTTATGCTGTTTAATATTGAAATATATTTTTCAGTGTATATGATCTGTGTTCTCTATGACAAATCACATAACAGGTCTAGAGATCAAAAATTATATTAAAAATAAAATGTTTTGACTTCAATTATATACATTTGAATTATAACTGAATCTTTCTTCTCCCTTTTCTCTCGGCATTTCATCTTCTCCTTAAGAATTGAATATTAAAAAAAATTTACTTTGAAGTTATTTGTCTGCTAAGACTCTCATGTCTTTAAAGGCTAGGGATAGATTTATCATTCTATTTTCTTCTCAATACAGAAAGGCTAGGTTAAGCATCAAATATAATTTATTATCCCTATTTTCACATTTCTGCTATCTATAATTTTTTTACTGTTTAACAACAATGAAGAAATAAATATGATTTTAGTCTGAAAAAATTCTTGTGTATTTTCGTTATACGCACAAGAAGGGGATTTAGAGACTTTTTAATTGCTGAAATAGAAGCATCTGGCATGGATATTGATATGTGCATTAAAGTAATTTTCTAGATCAGTGAATTCATGTTAGAAATGGTTTCTTGTACTAAGTGTATATTTCTTCTTTTGCTCTAAAAATCTTTTAATAAAAATCATCTACCTTTTTTATTACTGAATTACTTTAAAGGTAATTTAGTACCTAATAACATGTAGCCACGGGTGGATTTATCTGAATGGCAACTGTGTGTTGGAGCATGGTTTTCTCATAAAGGAGAGCATAATTTGCTTTGCATGTCAGTGAATACACTTATTTTATCAGATTGCATGCAACTGAAATAATAGAAGATCAATCTCTCATGCTCTTGTAAAACACAAATGCAATGAGTGTAGCACCAAATCTATTTGATAGGCCAGAATATGAAAGATACAAAAATATGTAACTATTAACAAATATCACTATCAGCAATATGAAATGCAAATTACATGATTCTGATTGAGAATAATGAAGTCATTTTAGAGACAATGCATTTCTTGACTATATATCTATACTTGGATACAAAAACATTTTCACAGTTAATGCAAATTCTTGAATCATATATCTTTAGTATCTAAAATATATATCTATACAATATTAATTATTATATTGGTAAGAACAGTAATTATTCGGTGGCAAGAGCTTGTAACACTAGGATAATTAAAATTGCTTCAATGGATGTAAATAGTTTTAAGATTTGAAACAATTACAAACTTTATAAAACCAGTCAACTGAATGTACTTATAAAGATTAGGTTTTATCTTGTATTTGATATAATGATTCTTACTGTTCAATTCAGTTAGTCAGTATGGCCAGCAAGGTAATTAAACATTATACTTCCAGTTTCATTTTTGTCCACATCACATTTTTATATGGCTTTTTAAAAAATCATATTAAAATGCTAAAATAAAGGATTGATCTACATTTAATGGGTAGGTATGTGTATATACAAAAGTTGTAACCTGACTAAGGTAGCAATATACAATCCTTCAAATATCTATGTGGTAATGGTGTGTAATAGTTTTCTCAAAGATTAAAACTCTTCGTCCTGCAGAAAGCTCTTTAAACAGGAAGGCAAACAGCTCAAAATAGCTTCAGGAAGTCCCTGAAACTGATCAGTTTCACTAGGCCCCCTCCCTGCCAGAGTAGCAGTAAAAGCTCAGTAGTCTCATCTTGAATTAGAAAGGAGCTGAGCTAGAAAGAAGACCTTCTGGTGATAAAAGCTGCAAAGTAGACTCAGACTGAAACAGCTAGAGCAAGAGAGACACCTGGAAAGGACATTCCCCAAGCTGCTGAGCTGCCTATAGGCTGTTCAATATGCTTTAGTTTTCCAGCTTAGTGAGCTGTCTGTCACCCATGAAGGAGTGGACTTTGGTGATGTTACTGTCTTTCAAAAATTTCTGCTCTTTCAAATAACACCGATAAAACTCTTGGGTTCAACAAATTAGAATATGGTATGTTTTTGGTATGTTGCAGGTTTTATTTAAGGAGTGACTAGACATGTCTGTTGCATCTCCCCAAGGAAAGTTGTGTCATACAACTGGTAAGGAGGGTTTCAAAGACTTGTATATTGACCATGTAATGTAAATGATTAAATACATAAGTGATCCTTTATCTCATTAAATTCATAGACTTTGAGAAATAGATGGGCAGTGTTTAATGACACTACTAAATGATTAGTAGTGTCAAGATCCCTTCAGAGAGAAATGTTGCTTTCCATAAAAGTAGAGTGTTGCACTTTTCTGTTCTCATACCTAGATTGCATTGTTCATTTGATCTTTTTTACTGAATTATAGCCAAAAGACAAAGGAACAGATACAAAATGATTATTTACTTTGAAGCCCTGACCCACAAGAAAGTGGCATACAACCATATTCCTTCATCTTTATCAGAATATTATTCTCTCAAGATACTTTTCATAAAAGGATAACAAATTTCTGTTTGAAATTTTTTGAGGAGGAATACAACTATAAGATCAATATGTTACCAAAGAGGAAAATACAAGCCAACTATTTTGAGCCAGAACGAAATTTATGTTCAGTATGTTAAAGCAGCAACCTCTTCTTATGTTAATCACCAGGAATGAGATACAAAAAAGAAAAAGGAAGGGGGGCAGGAAGAATCCATACTGAAAAAAATGATAATTATAAATGACAACAAAGGACAAGATGATCTGAATTACTCAGTAATAAAGACTGCACTCAGTAAATTTTAGGAAAAACTACATTTGTTTCAAACTAGACGAACATATGCAGACAATATGAATGACATTTTTGATAATCACTAGGGTTGGGCCTTTCTTTCTTATCACCAGGACCAGCTCTTCTGTTTTGTCCATTCAAGGTGTAGGACCTCTTTCTAGATTGCTTTAGGGGACATACATGGAAGGGGTTAATTCTGCTCCCACTCTCTCAGGGCTGTATCAACTGCTATCCTGACAACAGGGGCAATCTCTCTCTCTCTCTCTCTCTCTCTCTCTCTCTCTCTCTCTCTCTCTCTCTCTCTCTCTCTCTCCAGGAAGCAAGGTGCAGAGGAGAAGGAGAGCATCTTTCCCTCACCTATGCCACTGCATGGGGTGGGGGATCAGATCTATGAACATTTGGGATCGTATGAAGGGGACAAAATTACAGATCTGAAACAGATCTCTATGATACAGGACAACAAGATATCAAAAAGGAGCTCCAGTGAAAGCCCATTTGGTGTAGGAGGCCTTCTATCTTTGTGTTGCTTTCATTAGTTAATAAAGAAACTGCTTTAGGCCTGTTGATAGGGCAGAATTTAGGTAGGCAGGGAAGACAGAACTAAATTCTGGGAGAAAGAAAAGCATAGGCAGAGATACACCATGGGAATTTTACCTGGTAAGCTACTGCCACATGGTGATACACAGATTAATAGAAATGAGTTAAATTGAAGATGTCAGAATTAGCCAATAAGAAACTAGAGCTAATGGACCAAACAGTGATTAAATTAATACAATTTCTGTGTGGTTATTTCAGGGCAAAGCTAGCTGGACAGCCAGGAAAAACAAGCGGGCCCTCCCTACAACACCCATTATTATTTTTTCCCCACTATAAGAGTTTATTAAGAGAAAGACATGTGTGCATGCCTGAAGAAGTTGGTGTGTGTGTGTGTGGGGAGAGAGAGAGAGCGAGAGAGAGAGAGAGAGAGAGAGAGAGAGAGAGAGAGAGAGAGAGAGAGAGAGAGAAGAGGAGAAGAGAAGAGAAGAGAAGAGAAGAGAAGAGAAGAGAAGAGAAGAGAAGAGAAGAGAAGAGAAGAGAAGGAGGCAGAGAGTGAAGCAGGAGTTACATGATGTATCAGAAACCAGAGGCCTCAAACCAGACCAATGACTCCTGGCAATGAATACTTGCAAGTAAAGATGAATAGACTAAAGGGTAAACTGTGTCTCAACTGTCTATAACACACCTTCCATAATAAGATTCTTTTGTTATTGTGTTTGTTTTGTTTGGGAAGGTTTGCTTTTGGGTTTTCTTTTCAATTCGGTTTTGCTTATGGAGGGATTACAAGGGCAAAGGTAGGGCAGGAGGGGACAGGAAGACAAGCAGGATCAAAATGCATTATGTGAAATTCACAAAGAATCAATAAAAGTAAACAAAAAGAACAAAACAATGACTGTAATTATAACTTAATTCTCCTTATTAGGTTGCCTTTCACTTCCAATAGTGTTCAAGGTACACAACTATTTTATCAATACTTTTTATATCCACACTACAAAATCCAGTATTAGACCAGCTTGTAGAGGTCCAGTGCATTTACTATTTCTTTTGATAAGACAAAAAACATCTTGTGTCTTAATTTGTGATATTTTTGGTTCATTATGGAAAGAAATGAAAAATTCTTTCTGATCTCTGAGAAAATATGTGTAGGAAAGCTAAAAATTCTTATCTTAGTTCATTGCAGATTGGTCCATCCTGAAAAAGTCACATGTCAATTTTTGAAAAGAGGTGTTTTTAGTAAAATTTCTGTCAATATGCAACAATAATCTATCCTGTTCTGCATCGTTCTTTAAAAATACTTTCAACTAAAATGCTTTCTCTGTTCATTTTCATCTGTCTTCAGCAATTTTCCAAAATATTTCTACGAAATTTATTCTTTATTAAATTACATGCATGAAGGCAAAAGATTTAAGAAAAGGGAGAATTTTAAATGTTAACATGTAACTTACTTCATGTAATGTGCATTTTGACTAAACAGTTTACGGTGTTTAGTAGTTGAGTTAGGTTTATTTCCTCCAAATAGTACAAAAGTACTTAATTCTTGAATATTTCGAAAACCTTTTCTGTTCATTTTAACAATTTTGGTAAATGTATTTCCTGTTATTACATCTATAGAAACATTAATTTCTACTTCACATCCACGAAGAAAACCATGATTCCATTTTTGATTGACCAGTGCATTTCAGAAATTCAGGAAGTGCTTTGATTCTAACATGATAATTATTTAATGTTATGAAACCAATGAACTGTAGCCTATGCTTCACTGAACCAAAAGATTTAAGTCTAATTTAGATTGATATAGTGCTCACTTCCAGGGCTGACAAGGCTTTACTAAAAGAATTATTGTTTTCTTATTCATAAAAATAAGAGGGTTGTCATAATCCATATGAGAAAAAGGTTAACAAAGTCAAAGTGAGACACCTTGTAAATTGTATCTGTTAAGGGACACATCAGAAATGACACCTATTACAGAGCATGAAGTCCAAATAACACATCATTATTGCTCAGTATGAAGTGAGGGATATATGCCTGCCCTGGAAGTATAGCCAATTATTGAAACATATGGAAGGATGTGATTTAAATGATTGTAAAAGCATGCTCTATTCTTATATAATCTATGACATGAGCCTGATTAGTTAAAAATGATTTAATTAAAACTTATACAACATGTAATATGAAATCCAAACTTCATATTTCCCATTATTTGCCTTTATTTCTATTAAACTTGCAAGTACCTTCATACATTTCTAGAACTAAAATCACAGGCCCATCTTCATGTTTTACCTTCCAGTCACTTCAAATCCTAGTGCCTGAATATGTTAATTGTGCTTCCTGATGAATGAATTTTACAGCATTAAGGAAACATTTGAAGATATTAAGATATTTTCCCTGTTAATGTACATAGGAGGCCACAGAGTGACTTGAAAAGATATGAAGATATGACAATGTTGACCAGCTATATATAAATGTCTTACTGACAACGTGCTTTCTGAGTTCAGAAGAAGGTGTCAGAGTCTCTAAAACTGGAGTTAAGGATGGTTGGTGGCTATTTCTCTGAAATAGTGACTAGTGTTCTTATCCACTAAGCAATGTCTCCAGTCCTAAAGTCGTATTTCCAACTATAACTTAATTCAAATTTCACAGGACTATCAATTTTCTAACATAATGTTATCTAATCACAAGGAAAATTGGGTATAAGCTATTTTCAATTTCCATTGAAATCATGTAGGTACCTAGAAATATTCCTCAGTATAGAAATAAAAAAATAATATAAACTTGGACATAATAATGATTATAATGTTTGTTAATTAGTTAATACATAAGGTTTTTCTTCAATAGAAATTGATCCCAGTTAGTAGGGGGAAAGATTTTTATGTTGTCAAATGTAATCAGAGTTAGTTTGTTCTGGGACAGACTCCAAAGCAACAGAAACACCCTGTCTTGAAAACCTATAAAAAAAAAAACCCTAAAAATATCTTATTAATGAGCTCCTAGAGAAAGACTGAAAGAGGACCGTATCTGAGTAGTTACTATGGAAGTTTATCCATATAAGACAAAGCATAAAATGCAAAATGCTCTTCCAGTCTACCATAAAATGCATCATAAGCAACAATAAAAATAAAATGATTGCTACCTCATTTTGTACCTGTGTAATGATAAAGACATGCAAAAGATCTGATATTATTTTACATTTAGGATTCCAAATTAAAAGCTGCTATAGAATATTCCAGCTACCCATGAGTACAAGGACATGAGAAAATTTCATGAGTTAAATTTTGTACTGGCCACTATGTGATTTGTTTCTAACCATCAACAAAAATAAACAAGTCTCTACAATTGTATAAAAACATATTACTTAATAGTAAATCACTACTGTGAAGGTACAGTCATGCATCTTAAAATCTCTGTTTGCTTCACAGAATTTACATATTTACAAAATGCTGCTAAGGTAGCCATCCAGATTTACAGATATATAAAAAGTAGTTTCTTATTATCTGGTAGTGATATTCATCCATCAAGAAGTTAGAAGTAGTAAGTCTCTTGCATTAGAAAATATTTTCAATAGGAGAGTGCATTTTTTTATTATTTTTTTTGAGAGTGCATTTTATTGCTTACTTGTAGAAGCAAGCATGATAATCAGAACTGCTTTACTTTATAGTCTAGATTTCTTCTAGAGGGAAGTATCTCATCAGTACTCCATTGGGTAATGTTGAAAAACATTCCAAGCAAGTTAAGAAATTAAAGTCCATTAGTAAGTCTTCACTATAAATATGTATTGAATCAATTTGTTATTCAAATCCTGTAGGAGTTGCTAATCTATGACAAAGAGTGATGGACAACATTCAATACATTATGTGTTAAATGCAATCCATAAAAATTTAATGTGTAGTAGATTTCAGCACATGATTAAGGATGCATATTATTAGATAGAGTGGACTAGAAATGAAAATTTAAATAATATTTGGCTGTAGCGGTCAGACTCACTTTCTCCTAGTATTCAAAAAAATGACTTTGAAGACACAGAAAAAAAAGGAAATATTTCCATTGGAAAGTGACACTTGCCATTACAGTGCAAACAGTCAGGTAGATATTTGTGATCTAAAATACTGAGAGAAATAAAGAAACAGAGGTATTGAGCTGGTTGTTTTCTTGTGCAATTGTGAAAACAAATTCTTTCATCACAGAATAGAAACATTAAAGAAGACTTTATGGGGCTGGAGAGATGGCTCAGTGAGAGCACTGGCTGTTCTTCCAGAGGTCCTGAGTTCAATTTCTAGCACCCACATGGTGGCTCAAAGCCACCTGTAATGAGATCTGACAACCTCTTCTGGTCTGTAGGTATATATGCAGACGGAACCCTATATACATCATAAATAAATAAATCTTTAAAAAAAGAACACTTTATTTTGAATGTGCCAAGTATTTGACACTGTGAAAATACTGTGTCCACCCTCCTACTCCTTAGTGGTTATCAAGGAACAAAAGAGTGTTCTCTGGCTACCTCTTCCATGAATATGAGTATTTCCTATGGCTACTGTCATGCCCGGTGATAAGAGTGCACATACTGCCTAGGTGGCTTAGAACAATCTTAATTTGCAGCTATTTTTTAACAGTTTCAAATTTTCTTTTTCATGCATTGTCTAGCATGTCTCTTCTACCTGGAATCTATACACTCTGGATACTCTATACTTGGAAGTTTATAGAAAAGGAGCAGTGGGTTACAGATCCAAAAATGAAATGACATAATTTTAAGGTCAAATATGGACAATTAATTCACACAATATCCTGCTGAATATTAGATATTATTCTTCTTTTTAATCTAAATTCATTCACAATAGTATGCCAAAGGAAGCTGAATTTAAAAAAATAAAATGTGTCTTGTTGACCATGCCATTTCTTTTACAGAAGCTTTTCAGTTTCAGGAGGTCCCATTTATTAATTGTTTCTCTCAGTGTCTGTGCTACTACGGTAATATTTTGGAACTGGTCTCCTGTGCCAATGCATTCAAGTTTATTTCCCACTTTCTCTGCTATGAGGTTCAGTGTGGCTGGCTTTATTGCTGTAAGAAGTCTTATAACTTGTGGTTACCCACCTACTGGGGTGTGGCCTCTTATACTATATATGCTGATGCAGAACATGCATCCGGCCTTTTTTTTTTTTTTTTTTTTTTTTTTCTGGTCTCTCTCTCTATTCTGGTTGTGAATTTTGGTTTCTAATTTCTTTTCCAAAAGAGTATTCTGATTTGTGAGTTTACCCCTAAATAAAGAACCATCTATTTCTCAGTTCTGAGCCAGTGTGGGATTTCTTTTATGTGACTGTCTTCATTTGGTGCCAACATGATGGACTAAGTCCACTTAAAAACCTGAGAGAGCTTAATTTTAAACACAATGATACAGAGTTTAACATAGCCTTTTGCTGTTTGCTGGTGGCCTGCCACAGCTTCGAGAGAGATTTTCCTGGTTCAGCTGCAGCAGGAAAAAAGTATCAGTTTTGAAGTGTCTGCTTTCTGGGCTGTGCTGCCAGCATGACTTCTGGCTCTGGAGACAGCATTTGGATGGGGTTTGTGAACAGATTGCTACAGCTTGCTAAATGGTGGCATGGACTGGCTGTATGCCTAGAAGTGGGGTGGTGCGCATGTTTCAGAGGCTCTAGTGGCTCTGCCAGACTGGACTGGACTGGGCAAGCAGGCACTGATCTATTACCTGAGCAATGAAGCATCTTAAGTTTTTAAGAACTTAGCATTTTAAGAAGCGTTCCTGGACAATAAAGAATTATAAATACACCATACGACAAATTTAGACATACTAAATCTCTAAATGAGTCACAGTGTTGGATAAATGTATGTAGGCTTGGGAGAGAGAAGAAAAAGAGTATAGAGAGTTGTAAAAGAAGTAAATGGTTAAAAAAGGTAGTCTTTAAAGAGACAGAGTACAGACAGTCATAGATTAAAGAAGTAAAAATAATAAAATAAATACTAAAATGTAATAGAGTAGAAATAAGCCAACTAAAGATAGAAAATTCACAGTGTCTGGATTATGTATATTATTCTGTTTTCTTTGATTTTTTTTCACTGTAAGTGAGCTAAGGACAGAGAGACATTTCATTATATGGACTGCTAAGCTAAACCAAAATGTGTATTATTAGGTATCTTGACTTCAGAATTTGAGTCTAAGGATATGGCATTTTGGAAAAGAGGTTCTTCTTTTGTTTTCACAGAAGATGAGAACCTGTCGATTGCTTCTAGACAAATATGGTTTGATAGGCCATGCCCTCCTAAAAGGTCACTGTGAACACCCTCAAAAAATTACTTCGCCAAACTGCTGACTGAGATGAACCTAGCACACAGGATATACCATGAAAGACCTGATTAACAGTGCCCCATACACATAGCAGGAAGCAGTCTGGAGAGAAAAAAATATGTCCATATTCCCAACTAGTTTATAAATGGAAGAGGGTGTATGTATAAAAGAGAGAGAGGTGATGGGGAATGAGACCAAGGGCCCATAAAAAATACAATTGAAAATATAAAAAAATTGGATAGGCTGCTGCCAAAGCCCAATGTTAGATAGACTTTGTGGTTAGCATGCTTGAGACCCTGGGTTCAACACACACACACGTCGATACATTTTACTTAGAATTATTTGTGTTGGAGCTAGAATCAAAAGATGTTACTAGAGGAAAAATTTGAAAAATCATTGAGGACTAAGGACACAAATGGGTTAAGATAAAATGAGGAACGTGACTCTAATATCATCATTTGGAAGTAGAGGCCAGAATATTACGAATTATAGATCAGTCTGGGCTACAAATGATCCTATCTATCTATCTATCTATCTATCTATCTATCTATCTATCTTTTTCTCTTGCTCTGTTTCTCTGTCTCTCTCTGTCTTTGTCTCTCTCTGTCTCTCTGTCTCTGTCTCTGTCTCTCTCTCTCTCTAACATACATACAAACCCTAAAAATAAAATAATGAGGAAGATATTGACTGAAGTACAGTACAGTAGTTAATGCTGAACATTTGAATGTTGAGAAAAACTTCAACGTAATTGAACCTCTGCTGATTCAATATACAAATTGAAAATAAATGTATTTCACATGAGAACTGAAAACTTTTAACACTTCATAGACAAAATCATGAGCCCTCAGTTAGGTTATGGCTTGAGAAGCTCTAGATTTTAAGAATATATTTTAAAATCTTAATAACATCCAAGTAGGTCATTCATAAACGATGCAAACGTTTAGGATTCCTTTTCAACCAGAATTGTTTCAGGGCAGAAAAGTAAATAGCTATGAACTGAAGAGACATTTAGTATTCATGGCCATTATTTCTTTGTGAAGGCTTAGAAAAAGTATTTTCTATATTCATTGCAAGAACAATATCCAACATCTAAAGTGTAATAAATGTTAAGAACTGAGCTCTCTGCCTTCTTTGTCAGCTTTGCGAAAGATTAATTTTCTAACACCATTTAAGAAAAAACAAAACAAGATGCTGAAAAAGCATTCGACAAAATTCAACACTCCTTTATGATAAAGGTCTTGGAGAGATTAGGGATACAAGGGGCATACCTAAATATAATAAAAGCTATTTACAGCAAGCCGACAGCTAACATTAAATTAAATGGAGAAAAACTCAAAGCCATCCCACTAAAATCAGGAACACGACAAGGATGTCCACTCTCTCCATACCTCTTCAATATAGTGCTTGAAGTTCTAGCAATAGCAATAAGACAACATAAGGGGATCAAGGGGATCCATATTGGAAAGGAAGAAGTTAAGCTTTCATTATTTGCAGATGATATGATAGTATACATAAGCGACCCCAAAAACTCTACCAAAGAACTCCTACAGCTGATAAACACCTTTGGTAATGTGGCAGGATACAAAATCAACTCCAAAAAATCAGTTGCCTTCCTATACACTAAGGATAAGGAAGCAGAGAGGGAAATCAGAGAAGCATCACCTTTCACGATAGCCACAAATAGTATAAAATACCTTGGGGTAACTCTGACCAAGGAAGTGAAAGATCTATTTGGCAAGAACTTTAAGTCTTTGAAGAAAGAAATTGAAGAGGACACCAGAAAATGGAAGGACCTCCCTTGCTCTTGGATTGGGAGGATCAACATAGTAAAAATGGCAATTCTACCAAAAGCAATCTATAGATTCAACGCAATCCCCATCAAAATCCCATCAAAATTCTTCACAGATCTGGAGAAGACAATAATCAACTTTATATGGAAAAACAAAAAACCCAGGATAGCCAAAACAATCTTATACAATAAAGGATTGTCTGGAGGCATTACCATCCCTGACTTCAAACTCTATTACAGAGCTACAGTACTGAAAACGGCTTGGTACTGGCATAAAAACAGAGAAGTCGACCAATGGAATAGAATAGAAGACCCTGACTTTAGCCCACAAACCTATGAACACCTGATTTTCGATAAAGGAGCTAAAAGTATACAATGGAAAAAAGAGAGCATCTTCAACAAATTGTGCTGGCAAAACTGGAAGTCAATCTGTAGAAGAATGAAAATAGATCCATATATATCACCATGCACAAAACTCAAGTCCAAATGGATTAAAGACCTCAATATCAGTCCAAACACACTGAACCTGATAGAAAAGAAAGTGGGAAGTACTCTACAACACATGGGCACAGGAGAACACTTCCTACGTATAACCTCAGCAGCACAAACACTAAGGACATCATTGAATAAATGGGACCTCCTGAGACTGAGAAGCTTCTGTAAAGCAAAGGACACTGTCACTAAGACAGAAAGGCAACCCACTGACTGGGAGAAGATTTTCACCAACCCCGCAACTGACAAAGGTCTGATATCCAAAATATACAAAGAACTCAAGAAATTAGACCGTAAAAGGTTAATCAATCCAATTATAAAATGGGGCACTGAGCTGAACAGAGACTTTTCAACAGAAGAAGTTCAAATGGCCAAAAGACACTTAAGATCATGCTCAACTTCCTTAGCAATCAGGGAAATGCAAATCAAGACAACATTAAGATACCATCTTACACCGGTCAGAATGGCTAAAATCAAAAACACCAATGATAGCCTCTGCTGGAGAGGTTGTGGAGAAAGGGGCACTCTCATCCATTGCTGGTGGGAATGCAAACTTGTGCAACCACTTTGGAAAGCAGTGTGGCGGTTTCTCAGGAAAATCGGGTTCAACCTACCTCTTGACCCAGCAATACCACTATTGGGAATATACCCAAGAGATGCCCAAACATACAACAAAAGTATATGCTCAACTATGTTCATAGCAGCATTGTTTGTAATAGCCAGAACCTGGAAACAACCTAGATGTCCTTCAATGGAAGAATGGATGAAGAAAGTATGGAATATATACATATTAGAGTACTACTCAGCAGTAAAAAACAATGACTGCTTGAATTTTGCATACAAATGGACGGAAATTGAAAACACTATCCTGAGTGAGGTAAGCCAGACCCAAAAAGAGGAACATGGGATGTACTCACTCATATTTGGTTTCTAGCCATAAATAAAGGACATTGAGACTATAATTCGTGACTCTAGAGAAGCTAAATAAGAAGGTGAACCCAAAGAAAAACATATAAGCATCCCCCTGAATATTAACCTTCATCAGGCGATGAAAGAAGACAGAGACAGAGACCAACATTGGAGCACTGGACTGAAGTCTCACGATCCAAAGGAGGAGCAGAAGGAGAGTGAGCACGAGCAAGGAACTCAGGACTGCGAGGGGTGCACCCACACACTGAGGCAATGGGGATGATCTATCGGGAACTCACCAAGGCAAGCTGGCCGGGGACTGAAAAAGCATGGGACAAAACCGGTCTCGCTGAACATAATGGACAATGAGGACTACTGAGAACTGAAGAACAATGGCAATGGGTTCTTGATCCTATTGCACGTAATGGCTTTGTGGGAGCCCAGGTAGTTTGGATGCTCACCTTAATAGACCTGGATGGAGGTGGGTGGTCCTTGGACCTCCCACAGGGCAGAGAAATCTGCTTGCTCTTTGGGCTGAGGAGGAAGGAAGACTTGATTGGGGGAGGGGGAGGGAATGGGAGGTGGTGGCGGGGAAGAGGCAGAAATCTTTAATAATTAAATTAATTAATTAATAAAAAAAAAGAAAATATCTATTTCATTGAAAAAAAAAAAAAGAAAAAACAAAACACAAGGAATCAGCAAAAGCCCAATGACCCGAGTTTGATCCCAGAACACAGTGTAAAAGGAGAGAATTGATTCCTTAACGTTATTCTCATTTCCACACTTACCTTGTACCAATGATATACTATACTGTCTGTGTGCCTCACTAACACACATATTGTACATTCACACAAGTACACACAACTCCAAACACAGAAAAATGCAAACATTCACATAATAATAGTAACATTTATAGAAAGGAAACAATCAAATGAACAATAAACCCAGGTTTTACTCTCTGCTAACTTTACCATCGTAGTGGCCCTCTTAACTTCGCTGGCAATAGTTCATCTAATTGTAAATAGTGTGATTATATTAGGAACATCACAGCATTGTTGTGAACATGAGAGGAGATAATTAAATTGCAAGTGATCTTATAATGCTTTTGTTACACAAATGTGTAGTGATTATTAATCATTTAGGGGTCTTGTCATAATTTCATTCGAAGAACAAGTGTACTTTCTATATTCTTTTGGAAATTACCCTGCTCCTGATATTGTGGTATCTGTTAATGAATAAAGAATTAAAGACTTGGGCATTTCATATAGAAAACATTTCCATGTAGATTCTCACAAATATTAATTTAAAATTTGATCGTATAAAAACAAATACATCTTTATATAACACAACACACCAATAACTTTTAAAAGTTTATTTTTCAGTCATGTTACTTTTTCTTTTAAATATTTTTTCTTTCTCTTTGTACAAATAAATGTATACACACATGTGTTGTTTATGCATATATGTGTATATCTTCACATGTAACGGAATGAAGGCCAGAGGCTGAAGCCTGGTATCTTCACTGATCACAACTTTATTTGTGAGTCAGCTCTCACTGAACCTAACTCTCATCCATTGACTAGTCTGTCTTTGGAGCACATTTTGCCCAATTTCCTGTCTATCTCCCTTTTTACTGGTATTGCAGGCAAAGCACCGTGCCTTCCAGGCAGCTTTAATTAGGTGGGAGGTGAGATCCAAACTCTCATCCTGACACTTATGTGGCAAACTCTTTCTCCACTGAGCCTCCTCCCCAGGGGTTATGTTTTCCAGGAGCATATATGATGAAATGTTGTTTTCCCTCTGGGGGAAAACTGTTGATTTTAAGACATTTAGAATCTGTACATTTCTGATCATATAATTTGTATAATTTTTAAAGAAAATAATATAAACTGTATATAAAATTGATTGAAATCTTAAATGCTTCCTATATGTAAGAAAAATATCTACAGTAGATCTCAATTTAAGGTGGTATTCTCTTCTTATTTTATTATAGCATTTCATTTCCCCTATAAAATATATAATTATATAACGTTTCCATTACAATATAACAAAAACAAAGAATATATCTTGAAATAAAAAATCAGGTAAAGGGAGTTAATTTTCAGGGGCATATTGGGAGTGTCATGCCCAGGTGATATTTATGAGAAGACTATGTGTAAGGATGGAAAGAACAAATCGAGTGCACTTGTACAGAAAGATTAGGACAGGCATTGCCATTCTGATGTCTAGATTATGAAGCCATGGGAAGATATAAATGAGAAAAGAATTACAATCAAGTCAATGAGAGTCAAGAATCATTGTGACAGCTACAGATTATAGGAGGGCCGCCTTATAGCAGGAAGATCAAGGACGAGTTGTGTAATGGTCAAAATGAGAGATGGCCACATCACAGACTTGCTAAGTATTGTGGAAATGGGAGACACAGTTGAATGAAAAGATACTTCCCACACTCTCAATCAACAGGCAAGATGGCAATAAATCATCAACTTCTACAAAACAGTTCATGGAATGGAGATTAGTATGAAGCTATTTTTGTAAAGTTGAGGACAAAGTGATACCCAAGCAATTATAGCATAGTGAATATGCCAAGAAAATTGCATACTTCAGTTAAATAAAATGACATGGAAAAAGTCACACAAGTAAAGAATGTTTCATGACCCTCCTTCTTATAACTTGTGTTAAGAATAATTTGTATGGTGTTGTAAATAACCATAGCTGGGATCATTTTCTGCACATTAGTTTCTTACTACAAACAAGACAGAGGCTTTCACTTCCAGATCAGGTGAAGGATATAACCTGGCTTTTATCAGGCTTTCTATAACCCTTCCAACCTGCTTGATGCAGTGGCAATTTCTTACTACAGTTTAACACGATCTTGTTCAGCTTCCTGTCACTTGCATTTCAGTTCTTTGACTATGTAAAGGACTCCCATTATGTTTAAATCATGTCTTAGTTATTTGCATAATCAGCCAAACCAACAACAAGGTAAACCACTTCTTTCATCTATTGCTTCCACAAAACCCTCGGTATGTGCACGTAACATGTCAGCTTTCAGAAAAAAAAAAAGGGCGTGCACATGTGTTTTCATTGCAGGGCCAAGTACTCATTAGCCTAAGCCCACATTTTTGCTGAGTTCCCTGTATTCTTCAGAGAAACCCATTTTGCTAATGCCACAGTTCTTTCCTTACACTAGCTTTCTGGTACCCAAAGAGAGGACCTCCTTTCAAGGGCATCATAATTCCAATACTCCTGGAAAGGTCAGGTAATAAATACATCCCCAAACCCAATTCCTTTTCCTTTCATATATTTGTCTTATTGTCTTTTCCCTTAGAATCTTACCTAAGTCTTGGCAGTTTAATTGATTAAACTTTTGACTTGTGATGTAAACAGTCCTGGCATGCTACTCACAGAAAGTCACTTGCCTTTGCCTACTAGTGTTATATTAAAGACCTATTCTACAAGGCCTAGAAAATTTTCTGTGTGAATGTTTTCTTACTTTTACTTTTTTCTTTTTATTTATTTTTCTTTCATACAACATACCCGACTGCAGTCTCCCCTCCCTCCATTCCTCCATATTATTATGCTTACTTCAATAAAAAAAAATACACACTAGATTATTTTCTCAGCCATATAAACTAAGGTTAAGGTTATATACTTGTCCATCTTGTATCTAGTTTTTCCAGCACAGAATTACTGATGTTGACAAAATACTTGAGGACAGATTTCACAGCACTTTCTCATCTGTGTGGAAGGTAACAGAAAATTTTAACCAATAAAGAGAAGCAAAAACATATTTTTATGCAGTATTTTAATTAATTTTGTGTGGTTAATATAATTTTCTTTATACAAAGTTTTATTGTATAGTAACAGATTTTATTAGTACGATTAAATGTTTTTACTTAAAATATTTCCAAACTAATTTTATTACTTACCATCTACCATATACTATCTAATTTTCTATGGACCAATTTATTATGCATTTTATCATCTATCTAGTCTATTTTTTTATTTTCTATCTAATCTATCTCTATTTCTCTATCTCCCTATTTATCTTATTACATATAATAATTATATTATATATAAGATTATTATATAATTATATTCTATATATAATATATCTCCTTAACTATCATATATATATAACATATATATATATATATATATATATATATATATATATATATATATATATATATGTTATAGAGGGCCTAGGTTGGTCCCATGTGGGCTCCTTTGCACATTATCCATTGCCTGTGAGCTCCTACAAACCTAGATTTATTGTCTCTGCATTCCTCTGTTGATAACCTTGATCAATTTTTACGTAATTTTTATAATGTTTGCAGTTTTGTTGAATGTTAATGAATTTAATTTTTAGAGCACTTTTATTCATTTCTGTTTTAGTAAGTTGGTTATAACTACTATTAATTCCTTTTGAGGTAAGCACATACAAAATGAAAATAATATTATAAGGTAAGAAAATCTATTTTTTTGTATCAATGTATAACTTTAAAAATATTTTTACATAGCTATAAATGAATCAAAACAACTTTAGTGTGATTCAGAAGCATTTCTGATGATCCATGTAAATTATGGAAGGATGGCATATTTCTTTGAGCTGCCCACACTGCAGAATATCTGTGAACGGAAAGTGGCTTATGCAAGCTTCATATTCTTTATGATGAATTATGCAGAAGTTCCGTTCCAGAACCATGCTAAGGTGCTAAAAGTTCATGTCTGTGAGTTGCTTGGGAGTCATACAAATGCACTGGACATATTCTTACTTTTTCCATTACATGAAATCCAAATTTTCATGTAGAATAAATGTCACTGAGTGCACAACTAGATGAACTGAAAAATTCAGATAAAATGATTTTTTAGAAGCAAAATAAGTAGTCATCTTTCTAGGATACAGATGGGAAAAATTCAAAGTAACTCGCTTTACAAGATATACCTCAAACCTCATTAACAGTACTGAAAATTCAACAGAACAGCTAGCATATTTGATTTAAGCATTTCCCATCGTGAAAGTTTCAATTTTAGAAAACAAACATTTATTCCATAGAGGTGAGAGTTAAGCAGAATTTGTATTTATATCTGGGGTAAGTTATAGTAGATGAATACTTGATAAAATTGAAGTTATAGAGATACTCAGACACTAAAGACCTTTTGAATATTTTCTAAACTATAAAGCAGTAAGAAAATAGTGTTGTGTCCACTTCATAAATGTGCATATTATTCTTTAAGACTATATGTGTGCTGTGTGCATTTATTTATCATAAAAATAAAAAATACTTCTATCTCAGAGAGGATTTTTTTATAAAGACCTTCTTGTATTTGAAGCATTGGTGATTTTGAATTCTCTTGCTTAAACAGTAGATAATAACTATCAAAATATGGAAAGGACAAGTTTTGTTATACCCAGGGTAACAGATAACAGAGAGAATGCTAATCATTTTCTGATGTGTGAAATATTAGAACATTAAACCTTGTAATTACTATTTTCCTTTTCATATGTCTATGATAGTTAATCTTACAAGTCAATTTGATATCCTAGGGAGGTCAGAGTCTCAGAACAGAATTTACTTCCACCAGATTGGCTTGCAATTTTATCAATGAAGAAATTTAAAAACATAATTATTGTTAGTATTAAAAGATGAAGGAGGCCTACTTCACTGTTGGTAGGTGGGTCTGGTTATGAGGAATCAACTGTGCATAAGCAGAAATAAACCAATCAGATGCTTACATTCCATGGTCGTCCCTGGCATCAAGGTTTTTGTCTTGGCTTTGCTCAGTGATGGACTCTAACCCATAAACCAAATGCCCCTTCCTTTCAAACCAAAGCTATTTTTGGTCCTCGTGTTTATTACAACAATAAAAAACATTCTGGAACAATGTATCAGAGTTTTAAATCTCTTAAAGAAACACGTTCCAGGAAGATTGGGACACTGTGTAAAACAACCGCCTAGGAATGACTGACTACCATTAATAGAAGGCAGTGCCCCTTATTATCAGAGGCCAAACTTATAAAACAACAACAAAAAAGAATAGCAGAACATCCAACACACATAATTGTCATAATTTCAAAAAAAGAAAAACAATGAACTCTACCTATGCTTGGGTACTAATGCAAAGTCCGGCAGCAACTTAGATTTCATCCTAAATCAGAACCTGTGATACAAGGACAAAAATGATACCCATTCCTGTTAAAGTGATTAGAAGAGTAAGTAGCAAAGCAAGGGGGTATTTAATATAAGTAAGAGTTTTGTCTTGTTGTCCCATTTTCCTCTCATCAAGGATGCTGTGCCTAAAGTTATATTTGTGTTCGTTTCTCTCTTCTTAGAAAAACGAACATGTATTCACTGTTAATCAGACTCTTAGGTCCAGTATTAGGATGCAGTCATGCAATATAGACAAGTTTAACCAAGACTGGAAATGTAATAGGCAGTGAGATTTATCATGGATCATATTACTTCTACTTGGGGAACCTGAGTCATATTAGCAATATTTGTTTATATTCTTAAGTCTTTGTTTCTAATAAAACTAAACTACATATGGAGCCATTAATAATTGTTATATATGAGTCATTGCACTAGAAATAGTACACATATGTGAGTAAACTTCCCTCTGTTTTAGAAATAAATGTAATAATTATAATTACAGGTACTTGAATGGTCAGATCATGATCAAAATAGTCCTTAGATGAGTCTTTTGCTAGGAATTTGAACATTTCAGTATTTTCTGAAAGAATGGCCTACAAGGAGAAAAACACTATAAATGTGTCTTATTGAGTTCATAATTGCTGTTAGCAAATATTTTCTGTGTCTCCTGTGCATGGTGGTGAGGTGATGGTGATCAGCATCACTGACCGCCATCTAGACGTCCAATGCTAAATTAAGTTTCTCTGATTTATATTCCTGGCTTCATGTGAGTCCAGGCTCATCTGTTCTTACAAGCTGCTCTGTTGTGCTCCTACCAGCAAATTATGTGACAGTACCAACCTGGTGCTAATTTACTGAACTCTGGACTCTGTGCTACCCACAGAACAGTTCCCAGTTTATATAGATATCCCTGCTCATTATTGTTTTCCTGCTTCCCTCATCTCTAAGTGAGCACTGCCAAGCCAATGATATATCCACAGTAATTAAAAGCCCATGAAGCAAATCAACAGTACACTTTTCCATCTGTGGAACTGCAGTACTCTACGTTATTTGTATACCCTGGTGAAAGACATAAAGCTTCAATTCAATGAGCTAAGTCATTTTAGGTGAAATAAACACCATTATTCAGAACAGTCTTTTAAGCCATACTTCTGAAGTCATAATTTTGCATTAAGTCCTAATTTTGAGAAGCTCATCGAGGAATTTCCAACAAAGTCAAAAGATTAAATTTTGAATTGTCGATCAGTGTCTGATTCACATTTCACTCTCTTACTTTATCTCCCAAATACTCTCTTCTGTATACAATAAGCTTAAAGAATATAACTGCAAGTTTCTAAGACTTACAGAACTCATTCTTATCAACTCATTCCTGTTAATTCAACTTCCCCATAACGTCTGACTCAACTTCTATTAATTTTTAACAATAGACAGAGCTACTTCTCTTTTTCAGTTCATAAAACACCACCTCAATGGATGTTCTGTTGTGACTCAGGAAACAATGCCACAAAGGGTAGACCACAACTATGATTCACCTTGCTGGGAATACAAGGGGAGAAACAAGAGAGATGTGAAAGCATGAGACAGGCTTTTGAGCATGAGTTGTGGTTTCCAAGTCTTCATCAAAATGTGAGAAATGCATGGTATCCTTCCTAGTGCCAGAGAAATGAGAATTGTGTCTTTATGGCTGTATAAACCTTGTGGTAGTGAGAAGAATTTTGGAAGAGAGATGATAGATTTTAGAAGACCAAAGAAACTGGTATTAAAAAAAAAGGAGAAGAAAAATAACTTTATTCTTTCTCCCATGTTTTTCCAGACAGGAGGTGGTCTCATAAAACTCTTAATATTTTTGCTACAGGTGTTAAAAACTTGAGCTTAAAATGGCCATTTTAAAACTTTTTTTCAGACAACCATGATCAAATATTCTCTATGCTTTCTTCTTGTTAACTCATCTTTTGTCAACTATAATCCATAATGAAAATATAAAAATATGAATAATTATATTTTTGCTAACTCAACTTTATATATATTTATACACACACACACACATATATATATATATTTGTAGTATGGGTGTAGTATGGGAATATAACTTTCATTCAAAAGGAGCATTCCTGGATTAAGTGTCACATGATATATGGAATTTAAAAATGTTTTTAAATATGTTGATTTAACATATAAAGTCTTCCAATATTTTATATCATATATTGTAACAAGGCTGACTTTATGAAATAGCTAGAACTTCTTATAGGCATATTATAATACATATAATATTGTAGCTTTCTTTTCTACTTACTAAACAAATCTAATTGATAACAAATTTTAAAGAAAAAGAAACACCTAATATTAAGTATATGTAATTCCAAAGTAAGAAATTGCAGGTCACATGAAAAGCTTCATTTTATACCACTAGAGATTTATCACATTTTATCAAGTATATCACCTGTGTCAAAACTCTACCATAAATCAAAAAGAAACTAAAATGACAGAACTGATGGTGTCTAACTTTCGTTTCTTAAAGTGTTTTAATAATATAATAAATTAGAATAAGTGAAAATTTTAAAAATCATACTCTCAAAAATTGACTTAGGAAGTAAATATTTACTATTATGCTTATTTTTGCAGAGATATTTAAAAAATTGTGACAATTTAGAAATTAGAAACTATAGACATTACGTGTTTTTAATTCAAAAGCCAAGAGAAACAGTTGAAAATTTGCTACGTATAATGTGAGAGCCAGAAATAGAGGAAAATGTATTTGCCATACATGACAAATTGCACATATGGATTCACAGTAGCTGCGACTACATGCAAAAGATGAGATCAATCCAGTGAAGTTCTAGCATGCATGAGAGAAGAAGTCATGAAGTCCCACCCCAACTAATGACGGCTAGAGTAAGGATAATCAGTTCTCTTCAGAGATGCATTCCCAGAGAGGTGAGCCATGTTCCAGTAGATGTCCTTACACCATGTAATACACACTGCGGTAAGTGAATCAATGGGTTTAAAAACAGAACGCATGAACGTGGACCAGAAAATTGTGGTGAAGCATACAGGAAACATTGTAAATGAAGGAATGGAGTGATGAATTTGCTAAAAATCAAAATACTCATGTATGGCACTCTCAGGCAATAAAAAAGAAAAAGAAAATTTGAAGTTAAGAAAAGAATAAAATAAACATTGAAAAAATGCACAGACTTGCTGAAATATTTAATCTCATTAATATTTAATGACTAATATAAACACTTCAGGCTTTACTTTTGTTTCCTTAGTGCTCAAGTTCTATATTGTTCAATATCTTTTTATGTTCTCTTCTTTATGAAGAAATGATATTAGAAAGAAACAGCACCAAAAGGTTGGTAACAGACATCTACTTCTGCTCATTGCCAGTCGTGGAAAATTTACTACCACCAGAGACTTTCACGTAAGTAGAAAGGAGAGTGGTATGTAGAACAAATAAATTTGTTCTGATTCTTTTCTTTGTAAAGGTGAATGAACATAAGATTCAGACTCCCTACACAATATAGGCAATTCATTTGAAATGATGATTACCTTAAAATCGTAATATAACCCAATACAATCAAATCTGGCTTTCAAAGGCAGCTGTAAACACAAACACTTATACACATCCACTTGCCTACCCCTAATTCACACACATAAAACATGTGATAAGAAGAGATGGGAGTAAATGTGAATAGGAGCTTTCCAGCATCCCCTGTTCTGATAATGGGAGAACTAGTAGGGATACATCTGCAGGTGATGGTCTGTAGGAATCAGAATACACAATTAGAGCTCATTATTTCCTTAGGCTCAAGGGGATCTAAGATTAGAGTTAAGATCTTTTCTTATCACATGATTTAAGCAGAAAGAAAGAAGGAGAGAGAAAGAGAAAGTTTAAGTTTCATGAAAGGAAATCCTGTGTTATTACAAATGACAACCTTTACATTATGCAAGGTGCCTTGCCAAAGAAGTGTAACTTATAGGTTATTTTTTCATATAGATACGTTCAATATAATTATATCATTTCCCTCTTTTTTTCCCATTCCTTCAAACACTCCCATATATCTACCCTTCCCTTTCTCTCTTTCAGATTCATAGCTTCTCTTTTGCTTTATTTGTATAACAAAAATAGTGAATAGTTTTGGTCATGAGTCACACAGTTTGATAAAAACATCAGTTTGGGGACAAAGTGGTATGTCTAGAAAAAAACAAGTTCTGTGCCAAACTTTCCCAAGAGGTTTTAATATTAAACTACTTGATCTGGCAGCTTCTTGGCATATCAAAAATAAAACTATAATCATTGATTTTTAATGAATCATGAAAGTAATTGCAGATTTTGTTACTAGAAATAATTTTATAGAATGCTTTGGATATTTAGCTTAAAAAACATACAGTTGTCAGATACACATCATGTCATCTGAAACAGAGGCAGTGTCATTCACTAGAATACTAATGTGTGTTTGTGGTCACCTTCAGTTAAGACCTAAAACCATTTCAATAACTGGGTACTCAGTTGATATCAGAGAATTAGTATTAATAACACCCTGTTTGACTAATCTGTTGAACTGGACATCTCATGTACTATGAAAATTACCTGCTTTTCGGTCAATCAAAATTTACTGTTCATTTTCATTAACAACTTTTGCCTACCATGAGATTTCCATTGTACAAGATGAGTTGAAATTGTATACCGATTAAATTATCAATACTTTATTACAGCATTTGTTAAATATTCATCACTTTAAAACACATTTGGAAAACAGAAATATGTGGTAACAGCAGTAAGTTTGTTGGACTAAGAGAAATTCCAAATATATGGACTGGAGACTTTACAGTCATTCCGTGTCTGCCGCACATGAATGAATGCCTGAGTTTGTTTCTCAGCACCCAGGTAAAGGACCAGGCTTGACTGCATGACCCTAGTGCTGAAAATCAGAGACAGATCAATCCTGGGGATAGTGGTCAGTCAGTCTAGGAAAAATGATAAATTCCACGTTTAGCTAGCTTTCCTGTTACACAACAGAAGGAGAGATGGAGAATTATTAATAGCCTGAAAGATCAACTCTCAAAGCTGCTACTAGGATTTGAAGAAACAATCCACAGTATAGTGAAACTGAATTAAGGTTATTTTGTCTGACAGGTATGGAATAAACTCACACACATGCTGTTCTGATCATGTTTTTAATTTATCTATTTTTCTGTCCCCTTATTTTCTTCTAAGTTCTAATTATTTCTACTTTTTCTTTGTTTCAAGTTCTCTCTTCCAATTCGGTTCCAGTTCTCTTTTGCTTCTTCTTTTTTTTTTTAATCTAGCTTAAAAATGTTTTTATAGGAGTCTTGAGGCAATAAGAAAAAAAAACATTAAAAGAGTTCCATCTCATTGGTGATAGTACATTTCTTGGGGAAGCAAGGAGTCAGGTGGTTTACCATGACTACTTAAGGTTTCAAGGTTTCTTTTTTTTTTAAATATTTATTTATTTATTATTATGTATACAATATTCTGTCTGTGTGCATGTCTGCAGGTCAGAAGAGGGCATCAGACCTCCTTACAGATGGTTGTGAGCCACCATGTGGTTGCTGGGAATTGAACTCAGGACCTTTGGAAGAGCAAGCAGTGCTCTTAACCGCTGAGCCATCTCTCCAGCCCCAGGTTTCAAGGTTTCTGATGGAAGACTGTAATCAGAAGCTGGAGGCACAGTGCCTGGTGAGACAAGCTGCGAGACATAGGTTTTCATCAGTGATATTTGACAAGTGAAGAATAGGCATGCTTTTTAGATTGTTTGTGTTAATAACTATGGCTAGACATCCACAACTCTGACCTTATGCATATCTGTAAAGATTTTAACTTATGATCCATTTACAGAAACATTCAGTCTAATTTGGACTTTCTCTGAGATAAAAATGAAATAATTGTGTAGTTTGGGTAAATGAAACATAGCAGACATTTTAGTGTCTTATAGTCCTCATGGTACAATAGATCCAGTTATGAAGGATATCCTAGTATACTTTTTGTATGTCAAAATTATACAGCTTAATCAGAAGTCATCTTCCTGAGCATCCATGGATACATGCACCTAAAAGATTGAGATGCAATCACGAGATTAAATCTAGATACCATATGAAACCATACAGAACAGCACAGGTATTGGGGAGACACCTTATCTGCTTTAGCAAATGTGAAGCTACAAACAGGAGCATCAGTGTCCAGAGTCAGTGGTTCATAGGCCTTGCCTGGATGGGATTTTCCTCCATCAGAGAATCATTCCTCCGGCGGCTTGACATCTGAACACTAGTTTTCACCTGTTGCAACTTCCACAGCCCCCCAAAGAGAATCACAGAGGAAAACAACTATATTGATCCCCAACTTCAACATAAATGCTTAGACCAGACACATGTGCACATATACACCCCCTCCAATTTAATGCAACCCCACAAAATAGAGTGAGAAACTTCCTTTTATACTTTTTTGTTATTAAAGAGAAAAAACTGGCAAATTCTGCAAACTGTACATGTAAAGCTATTAGGATTTTGTAGATAATAGTATACATGAAAAATAGAAAAATGCAGAATGATACTCAGGGCAAACTATGCTTCACAGGGTGAGAGTCCCATGAGAGATAATTATGAAACCACGGTATGAAGGTGTGGTATATCACTGAGAATACATGCTGCTTTGCATTTTTCCAAAGCCTCATTCCTCTAATTAAATTGTCCCTAGCTAGCTTCAGACTAGCTCTAGACAAGAATTAGACAATAATTGAGAACTTAACTCTGAAAGAGACTGGCTTTTTATACATTCTCAATAAACAAATGGGCTTTTTCTACATGATGAGCATGTGTGTATCAATATTGGACGTTACAGAAAGAGAAATGCAAGTACTTCTTACTAGGATTATGGATATACGGCACTGTAACAAGTTTCTTGATAGTTGCTTTTTCCTCTTGCAAATCATTCTTTCTTTTTGCATCCTAACTCTGTCTGAAAATCTCCTTTGCACAGCAGGTGATCACACATTCCCCCTTCCTCTTGCAATTTTTTTTGTCTCCACCAGTGTCACTTTATAATGGTCTCTTTCTTGTGTTTTCAAATACAGGGCTGTCTTGTTCTCTTGTGTTTTCAAATACAGGGCTGTCTTGATTCTCTTGTAATAACTACAGCACTCAATATCTTTTTTAAACACATTGAACTATGGTATAAACACTATGCACCTGTTGTATGTAGGACAGCTTCCAATATATCTGCAAGCACTGTGGTTTTATATTGCTTTTGTTTCTCTTTAAACAAATTCTGTCATGTTAAAAAGTAAAACAATATCATCAATCATGAGAAACACATCTGCCTACCTTTGCAGCTGCATTACAAAAACAACTCAGTAAACATGTTTTATTTGTATATACCAAGTGAGACACTAGCTCACCATCGGTCCTGGACATTGTAGGCTGTATTATTTTAATATGCTTTGTTTGCAAGCCTCTGTTTTAGATAATGATTTTCTTTGTAGTCTTTAATTCTCCAATGTCCTCCAAGTCGTTGTTTGTATTCAGTGAATGAAGGCCTAAAATCTTTATACAATTATTCTATAATTTTAATTATACACTTACATAATGGATGTTCAACATTTTCATTTTAGGATTAAAAATATATAAGGCTATTGTTTTTCACAAAGATGGAGCAATTTTATGTTAATGTGGAAAGTTTGGTTGGATGGTATAGGTGACTCTGTAGATAGGTGACACTGGTGAATGTTATTCTCTACAACCTTCACTTACCTTCACTCCTCTTGTGTAACAAGGAAACCTTTTAATTATAATCCAAATATAAGTCCTAAAATGTGTGTGTGACCATGCGTGCAAGCTCACACACATGTGCGATCACAATGTGTAAAAAAGAGACAAATAAAAACCTTTCCTGAGTTTATTGTCTTCTAGTTTTCTGTGAAGATATACATCATACCATAAATCCTTCCATTGTTTTAGCCCTGAGAGTCTGACTTACTTAATGTCATTCTCTGGACTTTAAGTTTTCCAAACCTGGAGATGAGAACTATCACACTGAAGTTGTCAAATTTCACGTTTGTAGATAGCTGTTTGTCTATCTGTCTTTTTTTTCCTTCCCTCTGTCTGTTACACAGACACACACACACAGACACACACACACAGACACACACATAACATCTCATCTATCATCTATCATCTATCTATCTATCTATCTATCTATCTATCTATCTATCTATCTATCTATCTATCATCTATCTATCATCTATATATCATCTCTCTCTGTCTGTCTATCTGTTTATCGATCGATCTATCTATTCATCCATTTATTTATTTATCACCCATCAAGCATTCGTCTGTCTGTCTATGTATCTCACTGTATGTCCTCTTTTATCTTCATGTTGAAAGTTAGAGTCTCCTTTTTAGTAACATTGAGAAACTACTCTGCCACCATGACCTTTCTATACTCTACATATTTACATTGCTGTGCATTTCCTTATTCTTTACTTATTATCTTATTTTTGCTGGAGTCCTGATAGACTCATTCCACCTAAATTATTAATTTTTAAACTTATTTATCAATTTATTTTATATTCCAACTACATTTTCTTCTCCCTATTTTTCTCCCATTCCCTCCCTCAACCCCAACTCAATTCACTCCTCTCTGCTTCTATTCAGAAAGGGTCAGGCCTTACATGGGTATCAGCAAAGCATGGCATATCAAGTTGCAGTAACACTAAACACCTTCCTTTGTATTAAATTGGGCAAGGAAATCTTTTATGAAGAATAGGTTCCCAAGAGCCAGCCAAAGCGTTTGGACAGCTCCTACTCCCATTATTCGGAGCCCCACAAGTACAAAAATCTACACAACTGTCATATGTAGAGGAACCAGATTGGTCACATAAAGTTTTCCTGGTTGTTTGTTTAGACTCTCTTCAGTTCCTTTGAGCCAGGTTAGTTGTTTCTGTAATCGTGTGTGTGTGTGTGTGTGTATGTGTGATGCCCTTGACCCCTTTGACTCCTCCCTCCCTCTCTTCAACAGTTGTGGGTTCTGTTTTCATCAATTACTGGACGAGGGCTCTCTGATGACACTGGCGTAGTCATAAAAATTGCTATTGATACCAGCCTTTATGATGGATCTACCACAATTATTGCAAAAGGATACACTTATCAAGTAACTTCCTTAATGATATGTAGACAAGACCTTATCAAAAGTTGAAAAGTAAAGTCAGACCGTATTTATAATGGGTTTTGTTTGAAGCATAGGCTTTGATGTTTTCAAGTCTTGGCTGCCAAGTGTTCCAATGATTCTTGAAGAAATATATTAAGGAAGCTAAAGAAATGGCTTTGAAGTTAATAGCAGTTGCCTTGCAGAGGGCCCAGGTTTAGTTTTCAGCAACACAAGATAGCTAGCAACCATCTGTAAGTCCAGTTCCAAAATCTGATGTTGTCTTTTGATTTCCATCATCATGAAGCACACACATGGTACATATACAGACATAGAAGCAGGCAAAATATTCACAAATATAGAATAAAATAAAAAAAATACTTTAAAATATGTATCATATAGCTATTTTATAGATTATGGGTCACAAATATATACTATAGACTTAAAATAAAATTTCACTTCTAGTTTGGTATACAAATCAATTTTATATTATTTCAGGTATTTTAAATTGGATATTCTCTGAAAATGTGCCAAGTGTTTAATTATTGGGTTTTATGAGAGCGAGACTCCACTGTCAAAAATACGTATTTTGAATAAAACTTTCATAAACTATGAAACTAGAAATGAGATACTGTTTACCAACTGATATATTTCATGAGATATAATCATTTAAATTTGTTTCTTAAAAAAGTTAAACAACAGGAAATTATAATTTCTTTTGTCAAAAAAAAATCCTTGAAGGACATATTGCAAAATATTGAAAACATCAGAAAAATTGATCCCATTGTGAAGATGAAGCACAATTTGCATCGGTCTCACTTTAATTTTATCCGTAAAGTCTTTGTTTCTTTTCCCCACATGCTTCTTTGAGGACTTTTCATGCACTGTACTTTTATGTTAGATATCAGTCCATTAACATTATGACCAAAGCCACAGCAACTGCCCTGTCTCTGCCGGTTTCCCATGGCTTCTTCCCAACACATGCCTCCATTTCCTATGTCCTCTAGTTCAACCCACATTCTTTCTTCCCTAGTCTCAAGGCTCCTGGCTAATTACTTCTGAAAAATGATCTTTCATGCTTATTTTAGTTAATATTGAACTATTCTTTTATTTAAGTCTTAAATCCAATGTTTAATCTTCTGAGAAGGGAAGTTATGAATGTTTACTTTTCATAAATCAAGTTCTTACTAAACCGCTTGAAGTCTAAGATGAGATAAATGATATTTCATGTGATGTTATATTTCCACTCTTTTAGTTTGCTCATGGTTAGCATAAAGGACCAAAGAATGCTAAGTCAATAAAAAATAATATTGATTAAAATGCTGTAACTTTTTTTTTTGTTTTTTATAACACCAGACATTAAATGCTAATGATACTATACCATGATGGTTGATAATTTTAGCTTATGCTAGTGAAAATTTCCTACTGAAAATTCTATTTCTTTGTCTTATTTTTCTTTTTTTTAATTTTTTTTTAATTTTTTTTATTTTTTTATTAATTAATTTATTTAATTATTAAAGATTTCTGCCTCTTCTCCGCCACCACCTCCCATTCCCTCCCCCTCCCCCAATCAAGTCTTCCTCCCTCCTCAGCCCAAAGAGCAAGCAGGTTTCTCTGCCCTGTGGGAGGTCCAAGGACCACCCACCTCCATCCAGGTCTATTCAGGTGAGCATCCAAACTACCTGGGCTCCCACAAAGCCATTATGTGCAATAGGATCAAGAACCCATTGCCATTGTTCTTCAGTTCTCAAATATAAGAATAAAATAATAATGTAAGACTAAATAATAACAGGATCACCATACAACTCATATTCTTACTGAGTTCTTCAGTCAATTACATGCTTTCAAATATGACAAGATGTGGAAATAAAGGATGATTGTATTTCTTACCATCTATAGAATCCTAACTACCTCAAATTTCAAGTTCAGATTAAAGTGAGATTGACCAATCAAACTTGCAGAAGTTAGAGTGAGAACCTCAACAAATCAAATATAAGAGGGTGAGTTATTTGCATTTTTGCAAATACTGACCTGAATTCAAAATAAATTTATTCAAAAGGAAAAATTCATCAAGACACATGGAGTTTTTTCAAAAATGACATTTTATGCAAAGTGTAAATAAAGTCGTGGGTCAGTTTTGTGTGGTGTCACATACCTATGATGTCAAGAGACAAAATAAGGAGGATCGTTATTTTCAAGACCACTCTTGACTACCCAACAAGTTGAAGCCTCTTAAACTATGCACAATGAGACCCCATTTTTATAAGAATTGTCTTAAATTATATACTTTTGCTTTAATAATGTTAGTAATTAATATTTATTACAAAATAATATTATGAATCAGAGAAAATTCCTAGCAATTGAATAGTGCCATCTCGTGCTTTCTCTCCTTCTGATCATTAGAAGATAGAGCATTTCTAAGCATTTAAACAGAAATACATAATGGTTACACACAGTAGCAACAACCATATAAAGCTAATATAAAGTATATCTCCACCTGAACCAAAATATTTACAAAATAGAAGAGAGTATTTGCACTTGAACTTGAAAAGTAATAACAGAATCACGAGACATTTGATTTGTAGAAAAATCTAATTAAATTTTATGAACTCTTTATGAACCATTGCAAGAAGGCACAGGGATAGTTGGTACCATGGCAGTGTGCATTCTACACTTAGCCACATAACTTAAAGACAAAATATCTCTATTTTTCACTACACAATTTCCCTAATAGTTGTTTTTCCAATACAATATTTTACAAAATATTTTGAGATATAGCCGCATGCTAAATTGTGTTTATTGCAGAGCATACCAAAGTCATTTTGAAATTGACATTTTATAAAATGCTAGTCTAAAATTCACTGAAGAATTTAATAATCTAAAGATGAAAAGAATGGAAAGTGAACTATGAGAAATATGTAAAATATTTCTGTAAAAATGAAATATGTAACAACTGTATTTTCCTTTTTAAAAAGATGCATTTATTATGTATAATGTCTTCTGCCTGCATATATGCCTGACATTGGAAGAGGACACCAGATCTTATTATAGATTATAGCACCATTATAGATTATAGCACCATGTGGGTGCTAGAAATTGAACTCAGGACCTCTGGAAGAGCAGCCAATGCTTTTAATCTCTCAATATTCTCTCTTACCCCACAACTGTAATTTCTTTTGAACTAATAAATGGGAAATTAGACAAGAATCAAAAAATGCCTTGAACATTACCTTTACTTATCAAATGCTTAATTAGAAATTCATTTATGTATTTATTATTGTCATCAATTTCATCTTATTGCATTTCTCGGGTTGCCTTCACTTGTGTACACTGCCTGATCTCTTTCAAAATTATTGCCTTTATTCCAGAGACATATGAAATACCTAGAGAGAACTAGATGTATGTTTAGTTACTAGTAAAGTTCTCAGCAGCTTGAGAAAATAAAGGACATCAAATCAAGAATAATGACATCTTGTGAAAGTTAAGAAATTAGATGGCTTTCTTCACTTATAGATGGAACAAGGAAAGCCACCCCAGTGTACCTTAGGATAAAAATATCTCTTGGAAAGGATGAGTAAAACGTGTAAGGAAAGTCTGTCCTTACACAAAACTCAGCCACGGGTACTATGTTGGGTATAATCATGGTCTTCTCATCTCCACTTTCCCCTTTGCATCCAGGACTCTGATTTTGTTAGACTCTGATAAATGAGCATTCAACAGGAGAGGCATTCCTCCACGAATACAAATCACCATCAGAAACCTAGGTAGAGAAGCAAATTGACTGGAAAGGAGATACAAGGGCAATTTAGGCTACATTGCCTGCTTGGATATCTATTTGGCAATGTTGCTCTTCCTCCCCCCCACTCCCGTGCCTGTCTAGACACAAATAAGATAAAGTTGATTATAAGAATATAAATGAATTATGCAGTGCTTTCTCTTTAAAATCTACCAATATTGAGACCTATTTACAACAGTATAGCAGGCAAATACTTTTATATATTGAAGAGAATTTTCTTAAATGTTTGGTAGAGAAAATACACCTATTCCCAAAAGATATTCTGTAGTAGTTAAGAGAGTCAGAGACAGTTCTCAGTTAATTCATAAAGAGTTTTGTGAAATACAGTTTTCAAGTATAGAAAAAACGTTGTATATTATACCAATTTTTAAAAAAAATTTAGATTCCTTTGATTCAAATAACAATTTAATCATATTGTATAGAAAACTAGTTTATATAAAAGATTTTAAATATATCCACTATTTGGACCTCTGATATGTGGTTCAATTTATGCTATCCACCAACACACAATTTATTACCAATTTCTTTTAAGATAGCCTTTTACTATAAGTCCTGGATAGCCTAGAATTCACTATGTAGACCATAATGGTCTCAAACTTAAATGAATTTATTTTCTTCTGCCTCTAAAGAGCAAGGATAAAAGTTTCACAGCCCTGCCTGCCTACCTGGAATAATTTTTAAAGTAATTAAAACAAGAAAGAAAACAACGATGACAAAACTGTAGCATCAACTTTACTATGGCAGCAACTGATAATCTAATTCAGTGATGAAGGTTGAGTAGGTTATAATTATATATAAACTTACATTAAATGTTGGATGCTGAAAGTTTGTATTGTACATTGGACAGCATTGATTTTAGTCTTTATTTTATTTTTGTTGGGATTATTGGCCATTGTTCTGCCCTTGTTCATCAATGCTGCTGGTACTTTCTCAGTCACCCTGATTGTCTCAAATCACTTTACTAAAAATATCATTTCCATCTAAGTAGAGAACAAGAACTTTTTATACTGGACAAACATTTAAGATGGTGTAAGGTATTTTTAATGCAGTATGAGTATCTGTATGAATAATGATTTACTATTTCCAAATTATCTGAACACACATGATTTACTGTCCTCACATTTAGAAAGTTATTCTGTCACAATTTGTATAAATTAAAATTATGTAATAAAATTATTTGTGGTACCTATTTTATGGTAAATGCCTTAAATTTTGATTGCTGCGCAAAAGAATTTCATGGCTAAAGCATCATTAAAAGAATTTGTTTGAATTTGTTTATGGTTTTTTAGGTTTAGCGTCCATGTTGATAGACCAAAAGAGAGAGGGAGAGAGAGAGAGAGAGAGAGAGAGAGAGAGAGAGAGAGAGAGAGAGAGAGAGAGAAAGAGGAGGGAGAGGGAGACAGGAGTGCACTGGGAAGTACAGTTGTTGTTTTTTTGTTTGTTTTGTTTTGTTTTGTTTTGTTTTTAAATCAAAGCTTGCCTTTGGTGACTCACCTCCTTCAACAATGTCACAGCTACTAATTCTTCTTCAATGGTTCCACCAATTGGGAACCAAGCATTCAAATGTACGTTCCTATAAGGACCATTTTTTAGTGGATATTTGTAGAATTTCATGAATATAAGATGGGAAGAATAATGGTATCCTAGTTGCATTAATGAAATTAATTAAATTATGTTTTATTTGAATGAACACATACATACACACACATATATATGTATACACGCATCACACACACATACACCTGTGTGTATGTGTGTGTGTGTGTGTGTGTGTGTTGCTTAGGAGTAGGGCCTGCTAGATAAATGGATATAGCTTGGGCTTGCTTTGACAGTTTAAAGACTCTGGCCATTTAAAGTTCATGTTATATGTTTCCTTCTTGCAGTTTGAGATATGAACTATCAGCAGTTCCTCATACCATGTCTGTTGTTTGCTGCAATGTCTCTCTCCAGTGATGATGATGAACTCATATTTTTCTAGAAGCAGAAGCTCAAAACAAATCCTTTCTTCTACAAGTTGCCTTGGACATAGTGTTTTTTCACAGCAATAATAAAACATCTAATATATGTTCCAATTTTCAAACATTAATATTGCATGTGTATGCAATTTGTGTATGTGTTTGTATGGGCATGTATATATAGAAGAGGACATCTGGTTTTTCTGCTCAATCATTCTCTACCTTATTTTCTGGTAAAAGGGTCTGTCACCGTATTTCTAGCTAGGGTGTCAGTTAGCAAGTCCTCCTTCTCCCAATGATGTGAGATTCCCTTGTATGCATTGAATATGCTTTATTGCCATTGATTAATAAAGAAGTTACTTCAGCCTATGGCAGGACAGAATATAGCCAGACAAGAGGCGATATATAGAGAGAATAGGTAGTGTCAAGAAGAGGCCATGTAACTGCTAAAGGAGACAAATGCTGGAAATTTAATGGTAGGCTCCAGCCTCATGGTGATACACAAATTAATAGGAATAGGTTAATTTAAGATTTTTGAGGTAGATAGGAATATGTCTGAGACATTGGTCAAACAACATTTTAATTAATATAATTTCAGTGTAGTTATTTGGGTCTGGGCAGCTGAGAAATGCAAGAATAATCACTGTTTACACAATGATGTCAAAGGTGGGGCCCAGCAGCAATGAAAACTGTGGATTGCTACTCTTGGTGTGAGTTTATTCCTAAATAAATAAAACTGTATAATACTCCATTCCAGGCTATTGTAAAACTCTTTGGTATGACAACACCCCTTGTCCCTCACCCTCTTTTCTTTCTAACACTCCAGGTTAGAGGAGCATGGGGCAGTACCTTGCATTGTTTACAGTGTGATTTTCGAGGAGGCCTAGCTCAGTGTCTCATATTTCACTGTAAGCACTCTTATTCGCTGATCCATATTCATGCTCTCCAACATTTATTATTAAAGATAATCTTATACCAGTAGTAGGAATTGGTAATAAATTTGTAGTTAAGCAGAATATATAATATTAAAATTTGAGAATGAAAGAAACAGATATTAGTTCTGAATATTTTTAATTTAAATCAAATGTTATTTAAATACCTGCTAAATTCACAGATGATAGTTTCTTCTTGAAATATTTAACATATAAAAGATATTTTATGTTATTGTTATTAATTTTTCCCAGCCTGATCACAGTTTCCCTCCCTTTTCTCCTCCCAGTTTCCCCCTACATTTACTACTTCTTCCTTCCTTTCAGAAAAGTGTAGGCCTCCAATGTACATCAGTCAGTCATGGCATATCAACTTACAGCAAGATGAGTCATTTCCTCTCATATTAAGGCTGGACAAGGCAGCCCACTAGAAATAAAACGTCTGGAAAACAGGCAACAGAGCCAGAAACAGTCTCTGATCCTTCTGTTAGGAGTGTCAGAAGAACAAGCTATACAACTATAACAAGTGTGCATTTTTAAATGTATTGCGGAGGAGAATATATTAATCATTCATTGTTAAGAGAATGACAATTCAAAATTCTTGAATTTCTCTTAAACAGTTACAACCAGTAATCGAAAACTCTATAGAAACTAGAACGCTATTGTATGAAGCCATCAAATCAATGTGACCTTTTGGTGACTTTTGTTGATTAGGACTTGGTGAGGTGATGAGATTTTAATTTTTGAATATTAATATGCTTTCATCAAAACTGTTATCTTTCAATAATTTTATTGTCAAGTTAGCTTGAGCATTTTAAATAAAGGAGCATTTTATTGATTTCTATCATTTTATCCTCCATTTTAAATTCATAATAATTTTCTTGACTAACATGATTATATCATAATATATTTAAAATTAAGGTATGCTGTATGTTGAAAAATAAATTTAAATAGCACTTTTTTGAGTTAAAAATATTTTGTTTAATCAGGCTATGAAATATCCAGTTGTATGCTAATACTACTATTATATATATATATACATATACATACATCACATTATATTTATACATTTTTAAATCATGTCTATTGAATATATTATGCAATGTTTTACTATATAGCACTTTAACCTGGCTGTATAAACTAGATATGAAGAATGAGTTGTCTCGTGTATTTGTACATTATAACTTCTGTGGGTAGAGGCAGTCTGAGAATCTGTGAAGACCTCATTATATTCTACCATCCAGGTATACTTAGCCCCAGTACTTTATTGCTTATAGTCACCTCTACTTTAGTTAATGGAAAATGGCATGTCTTTAGGGGATGTGTCATTTTATTGGCCCAAAATACCAGGGAAGTAGTTGACTTTTTCCTTTCTCTGCATTCAGTTACTATTCTGCAATAAGTTCTAATTGGCAATCCATTCACACCAAATGGAGCTTCATCGCACCAAATTCACCGTAGCATGTGATTAAAAGTCATCAATAAACCATCCCTATTCTCTCCCTCTCTCTCTTTCTCTTCCTTTCTCCCTCTCTCTCCCTCTGTGTGTGCGTATTTGTGAGTGTGTGCATGCATGTGAGTATGTATATAAGCAAATGAATTCTTTTCCAGCTCCAAACAACACAGCAGTAACACAGAGCCTAAAACTTCTCTCTCAATTCATAAGCAGACCATGGCTCTTCTTTGTTGTCGTGCTCCACCAGAGCAAAGACAGGACCCATATGAAAACTGAGACACTAGTCTTGCATAGCTATCATTTCATCTACTCCCATCGTGCTTGATTTTCTTTTATTTTCCCCTTATAGCTTCATGCTACCAGACTTCCCGCATCCTAATCATGACAAGTCTGCTCTTGACTCCGGATCTTTCATTGCCTTGATTTTTTTGCCCATAACACTCATCTTCTTTATCATGAATATGGCTACAGTGTTACCTTCATTTTGTCACCTTCTTAGTAATGCCTTGTCCCATTAGTTCTTCTTAAAATATCAATTCACTAACTTCCAGACATGTCTCAACTCACTTCCCAAAGTTTGCTTTTTTATTGTGTCAATTACTGTTAATAGATATATCATCTGTAGAAAATGCTCAATACTGCATATATTTTGATTTCTTTAGTTACTTAAGCACACAATTGAACTAGAAACAACTGAAATAGAACCTGGAAGACAATAGATAACTATTAATTATTTTCAAGGTAATGAGTCAGCATGGAACCTCAGATATTTTAACCTTTTTTTTTTACTATCCTTTTAAAATCATGTGTTATGCCTTAAATCATCTTTTACTTTCAACCCTATGCAGAAATGTTTTTGTAAGCTCTTTCAAATCTCTTTTTAGGAGATTTAAATCTATCTTTTTAAAGTTCTTCCAGTCTTAACCTAACATTTGCTATTCAGTGTGTGAATACTTGTGTCTGAGTTTGTTAGGATAAGGTTTGTAGAATATTCTAGCAAGTACAGAGGGAGGTTGTGAATTCTTTTTATACCAAGATCAATAACCGTCTGAATTGCACAGATTAAATTACCCACAGACCATTTTGGAAGCAGGAGTATAGAGACAAATTCTATGGGTCTCTTGTAGCTCTGTAAAAACTGTTAAAGTTTCAATGAGGAAAAAAAGAGCTCTCATTGAAAAGGTAAACATTCTGCTTTAAAATGATAGAGACAAACGCCCTTACGCAGTACGAGCATTTTTAGAGATAGTAGAGATCATCTGCCTTATGTTCCTGTGTTGCACATAAAAAGGTTTTGTGGAAAGCATACTGCTTGAAATTCAGCTCCAATATTGAGTTAGCTGCAAAGCCCCACTTCTTAGTAAATGCAAGTAAATACACTGACATTTTCAAAGTGTATCTGATACATTTCAATAATTAATTCTTAAGTCAAGGAAGAGTCAGGAAATCAGATGAAGAGCACAGTAGGCTGAAAATTGCCAGTAGGAAGGGAAAAACAAGTCAGCAATAGAGAGAAACTTTTTAAGCTGAATAAAAGGTTAGTGGGATACCACTGGGAAAAAAGATGAAGCTTCCAGGTTTTTAATTATTGTTATTTACATAAACCACCAGAGGACTGAAAAAGAATCAGTCCATAACTTTACAGAAATAGGTATATGTAAAAAAAAAGAGAAATTCATTTGCATTATAGAAAGAACTGGATTAATGAAATACTTATATAATAGGCAGTCTGATGGAAATAATCTAAGAAAAACATCATCTTTTAACTAAAACGACTTGTAAAATATAGGTAGTGGGTAGGAAATGAAGAAATGTTCTAGCCAGGCATGGTGGCCCAAATAGGTATATACTGCAAGAACAGTTTCAGAAAATATGCTGTAATAAGCTCCACTGGGAAGGTTTATATATGTACTACAGATATTCATTTAACTTCATAAGGAGGACTATTGCAAGACTGCTAACTGAGTCAATAAAATTCTAATTGTAAGTGACTAGTGTTTTAATATGGAAAAGATACATTTTTGTATAGAATATCTAAGACATACATAAGAGTAATTACAATAAATTAATTCCATTCAAATGGATCTGTCTGCAAAACCTTGTTTTATGAGATTTCTGGTTATGCTTTAGATTTGTTTATGCATTATTACTCTCAGTAATACCATAATTAAAAGTAATATGATGAAGTTTAAAATTGAAGCAGTGAAAGGTTAGTGAAAACGTTCAATTTAATTCACCACTTACCTTGTGTTTGATTTTAATGTGCTTTCAGATGATCATGGCTAAGGAGGTAACAACATCCTGATCACTGTCATTACTGACCTATGTAGAATATTTTTTTGTCATAGCTTTTGATATCAGGTCTAAAGAAAGGTTAATGTATGCAGAAAGAGATGGCTGGATAAAATCTATAGCGTGCTTTATGAGGTGAAATGCCTGTAACTTGGTGTAGAAACCACGTTCCCAGTGCTAATCCTAGTAAATGTTCACGGCCTCCAAGAAAGCAAATACAATGATACAATAAACCAAGAGACTGATTTTAAGTCATACATATGATAATGGATATTCTTCTATTATGCAATACAGAAACATGAAGTGAAAATGCTAGAAACTGCTAAGAGAAACAAATGCAGCAGCTTGATTTCTGCTTACTGAAGATATTTAATATAGATGGAACTTATGACCTCCAAATGCTTCAAGGGCAATAATTTAAAAAATATTTGCTTAGATTAAAAAATCCCTACATGTTTTCTATGTTTAGTATATGTTATACATATTAAAATAAGTTGTATGTCCTTTGATCTCAATTTTTTCTTCAGAGAATGAAAGAGAAAAAATGAAAGAGTAGCATAGATATTTGATTTTTAACCTGAAATTATATAACATAGTAGTGGTCCAGGTAGGGAATTTTCTATATGTAACATAACTTCTTATTTAGTAATGAAAGATGAGAGTCATTCTATTTTTGTTTTTCTCCTGGGGAGAAATAAATCACCTAAGACAGGAACAAGTGACATGCCCTAATGCACGTTGCAATTACATAAAGGTTTCAAAAACAAACACGGCCACTGTTGGTTAAAGATAAATCTTGTTATGCTGAAATATAAGATGACATCAAAACTATCGTAGATGTGTAAGTCAAATGAGTAAAAAAATGTCAAGGACACTGAACATCCCTATAACTGTGCCCCATTAAAGTTCATAGAATAATTCTCTCCAAACACGTGAGAAAAACCAGAATCTCAGGAAATGAACTCTTTTTTTAAAAAAAATTATTTATTTATTTATTAAAGATTTCTGCCTCCTCCCCACCACCACCTCCCGTTTCCCTCCCGCTCCCCCAATCAAGTCCCCCTCCCTCGTGAGCCCGAAGAGCAATCAGGGTTCCCTGCCCTGTGGGAAGTCCAAGGACCACCCATCTCCATCCGGGTCTAGTAAGGTGAGCATCCAAACTGCCTAGGCTCCCACAAAGCCAGTACGTGCAGTAGGATAAAAAAACCCATTGCCATTGAATGCAAACTTGTGCAACCACTTTGGAAAGTAGTGTGGCGGTTTCTCAGGAAATTCGGGATCAACCTACCTCTGGACCCAGCAATACCACTCTTGGGAATATACCCAAGAGATGCCTTATCATACAACAAAAGTATATGCTCAACTGTGTTCATAGCAGCATTGTTTGTAATAGCCAGAACCTGGAAACAACCTAGATGCCCTTCAATGGACGAAGAAAGTATGGAATATATACATATTAGAGTACTACTCAGCGGTAAAAAAACAATGACTTC
Source organism: Chionomys nivalis (assembly GCF_950005125.1). Taxonomy (NCBI): domain Eukaryota; kingdom Metazoa; phylum Chordata; class Mammalia; order Rodentia; family Cricetidae; genus Chionomys; species Chionomys nivalis. Next base: position 30,469,608 of record NC_080088.1, on the reverse strand, counting down.
TTGAAGTTTGCATGCAAATGGACGGAAATAAAAAACACTATCCTGAGTGAGGTAAGCCAGACCCAAAAAGAGGAACATGGAATGTACTCACTCATATTTGGTTTCTAGCCATAAATAAAGGACATTGAGCCTAAAATTCCTGATCCTAGAGAAGCTAAATAAAAAGGTGAACCCAAAGGAAAACATATAGGCATCCTCCTGAATATCAAACTTCATCAGGCAATGAAAGGAGACAGAGACAGAGACCCACATTGGAGCACCGGACTGAAATCTCAAGGTTCAAATCAGGAGCAGAAGGAGAGAGAGCACGAGCAAGGAATTCAGGACCCTGAGGGGTGCATGCACACACTGAGACAATGGGGATGATCTATTGGGAACTCACCAAGGCCAGCTGGCCTGGGTCTGAAAAAGCATGGGATAAAACCGGACTCGCTGAACATAGCGGACAATGAGGACTAGGGAAATGAACTCTTGAGAGGTCCTTGGGAACAGAAATGTCTGCCCATTAAGATAAAGAACAAAGATAATGCCTGTCTGGAAAAGAACGCCCAATGCTTGTTTGGACTGATGAAGATAAAGATGCTAGGTAAAATGGGTATAGAGCTGAGTTCTGAACAAAGAAACTGTTTTAAATGGGAACTTATTTATTGGTACTGATGCGAGGAATCAATTTGAGAGAAAGAAGTCAGGGACGGGAGCAGAGAAAAATGTAGAGCTCAATAAAATTCAATAAAAAAAGAAATTAGGCCTAAGTTTCTTGATGGAAATGTTGCAGTGGGGTCCTTTGGGCAAGCAAAAGAGCAGTGGTGGATAATATAGGGACATGAAACTCTGACTTTAGTACGAGAACTCATCCAGTAATTTGAAAACCTGAGTGATCTGGTGGCAAACAGCAGACTTCCAAGGAGAGGATGATTAGTCTCTAAGGTTCTTCACAGCCAAAAGAAAAGCAGGGGGATAAGGAACAGGAAGAGAACAATTATGTTGGCGATCAATATATAGTAAAAGCTAAAGACCTACACTAGAAAAATTGAGCCATTATATACTTTAGATCAAGATAACTGGTCACTTAAACAAGGCTTTGGAATTAATGTTGAAAAATGTAAGTCATTTCATCCACATACTATAACAAAAATTTCATTATATTGTTAATGCAATATTGTATTATTGAAGCTAACAGGCTGAGTTTTATTATGGTGCTCATTGGGGTAAAATATATCAGTGAAAAATATATGAATTTTTTCTGCTATTGAAGATTAAGTTATTCCAAGATATCAAATGAATAAAAAAGCTTATTATATTTATAGATATTAAAAGACTACATAGATTTTTTTTAACAAATTCCTTAGGAAATGAGATGTTATCAATAGATGTATACTTGTAATTAATGGTGTTACTTTAATCATTGAGCCCAGATATCAATTATATTTGTCTATTTAATTTCATATAGCAATGTAATTCATAATGCATTTGTTTCTGAGGTAAAACGAGCTGAACATGCTAAATCATTTTCCCAAAAAACAGTTCAGTACTGCTCCTCATATCTGTCCTTTGCATATGAATCTCAGCAACTCAAGGAAAAACAGTGATTGTAATAAGTACTGACTGGAGTATGATATGTCACAGTACTGGATCAAAAAAATCCATATTTTAATATTCTTGTTACATGAATTCTCTTTGTTCTTTGTAAAATTGCAATAGAAGATTTTGTCTCACAGTCTATCTGATAGTTTTATAATATTTAAGCAATTGCTTTCAAGTGTTACCTTACTGGTTAATGCTTTGGTATTACAATATAAGGTGTATTATTTTCTAAAATAAAAGTTCTGTCTAATAATGAATTCATTGCAATGAATTTAACTTGTATTTTATGCAAATTTTCAATAATTGTATTATTTTACTCTTTTGCAGGTAATTTATTTTTATTTTCAAATTCTTTTATTTTTTATTAAAATATATCTTGATTGCAATATATTTATTAAAATATATATACCATATATATTTGCACAACATATTTATGAGGCTTATACAGTCAGACAACTTTAAAAGAAAAGAAATCATAATAAATTTATCTAAACTTTATCAATTCAGATGTATTTTAGTGTTTATCTCCTTGTCACTTTAAAAATTGTTGATTACTTTGATGGTATTTAATTTTTTTACTCAAATCTACCATAAAAGATAATTAGTAGAGAAGATAATTTTCAACAACCAAACAAATCATTATTATTCTGATTGTTCAATATTTACTGTAACATGTAAATGAGAACATGTCAAATTTTAATAGCACAATATAAAACTAATAATGCAACCTTTACTTGTTTATGCTTTAAAACCTCCCTGATAGAAGACTCAATGGACAGTAACAGTTATTCTTATTATCCTGAGGTGATTTTATACAAAAATTTACTGTTTTGGTAGATTATAAACATATATTCAAGTTAGAAGTGGCATCTAATTTTTTCCCCTAAATAACTGAGACTGATATGTCCATTAAAGTTTTTTAATTTAATTACTAAATGCATTATATAGTTTTTACTTTTGACTAAGGCCTAAATTCAAAAATTACTTTGGAAACTAAAAGATAATAATTATATGTGAGTCAAATGTTATGTCACAAATGTATTTCCTGTGGTTGTAAAATAGAATGACTGTGGCTTTCAAATAATGTCCTTTGGGTATAAAGTAGGCTTTAAATTATATAGTTCCTTCTGGTTTATTTTGAGGATTGTCCTAAAAATAACAAAAAATTATTTTATTAACTTGAATTTTCCAATCTTTCTGCAGTATTAATAAGACAATATAAAAATAATGAAAGTATGGGGCAGAAAAAATATGCTGATTGAATTAAACATGAGAAATGCTCATTAAGTACCTAAGTTTATTTAATACATATAGAGTCATTTTGCAAAAATGACCCTTGTTCATGTGAACCAGGGGAAATGATGGATTAAACAACATTCAAACAACAGAAATGCTCAAGTCATTTTCAACACTCCCCAAAGCCTGTAATGAGTTTTAAATTTTGTTACATTAGTTATAGTTAACCTAAATCTACATCGTGCTACTGTTTTGTGACAAAGAAAACATTTCATTGATAAAGAATAACTTTTTTTTATTTGCTAAGAAGGTAATTTTGATTCTTTAAAGAACCCAAAATAAATATTCTATGTCTCTAGGGAAAGTTATGCATATATTATCATGTGTAGACAGTTCCCTGCTTTTGAGTTTCCTTTGAATATACTGTGGTAATCTTATATATTTTATATTATAACTCTGAATCTATATCATGAATAGTTTATAACTTTAGTTGTATAACCTGAAGACATGACATACTTACCCAAAATGATTTTGAATCTGGTGGAAGACAACTTCAAAGAATACTTAATGATTATTAAACCCAAACCTTACATTAGTCTTATATCTGAATAGCACACTTATACAAAGTAAACTCAGTACCTAACAAGAATGGGCAATGAACTTTTTAATGATACATATATTTTTATCACCAAAATAATCTCATTCTGAATAGGTGTAAGATTAAGAGTATACAGAACTCTTTTGTATCCTTCTCAGTATAGAACTTAATTAATATGATAATTAAATATACAGGTTTTTGAGAAATATCACTTAACAGCTATTCTTACCTTCATGAACTAATGTGTACCATGTTTTTCTACACCCTGAATGTAGTGTTGAAATACTATGAAATGTCTATTATTTCATAGATGAAGATCAGTAATATAAACAACAAGTACTTTAGAAACATTTCTTGCCTTTTTAGTTAATATCAAATGTGGAATTATTTTTAAATAGATGTTATTTTATATTATTTTCCAAAATGGAATTTATACCTATGCACTTTTTAAAATTTCCCATTTCTCTTAAAATAGCAAAAGCAAAAATCAACAAATAATATACTTCTAGTTTGACCTTACAGTCATTCAACAGCAAGCTTTCTCTTAGGTTTGTCCTGACTCTCGTTGATTCCTGCTTAGGCACCATAGGGTCTTTCCTTGAGTGAACCTGGGATTTGGAGAGAGTTCACCCCACCACAAAGAACTCCACTCAACTAAAGAACACCAAGATTGGAAGAAATGATGCAATCGTACTTTAAAAAAGATATATTTTAGCTCACATTGTTAAAAGTGTCCCAGTTTGTCAACTTTTCTCTGTGACTTTGAGTCTATATGACAGAATATCATGTTTGTGATGGTCATGGGTAACCACATAATGGTGATTGAGAAAAACAAGCACACAGAAGAGAGGAGCAATGACCAACCTCATCTTTCAGGGCTTCCTCCCTTCTACTCTTTTCCTTGGTTTCACATTCTAAAGGTGCATGGCATATCTGTGATTCCATAGACTAGTGACTAATACTCCGTACGATGGCTGTGGAGAAGCATTTGATACCTAGCCATAATATTTCCTGAGTAACCCTTCCTGCAATATTCTTCAACAGGTTTCAGTTACTAGTCTTCGTAACTAAATCTCATTGTATCTTTGTGACATTGTTTCAGCTCTATTAAATTATTTTTTATGGATAATCTATAATTAATCACTAGGCTTCCCCCAGAATTATCACCATTAAATCCATTGATGAATTCTTCATTTTTCATTTATTGCACACAAAAGAGAGCACCTTAATTAATGGAGGATTATCTTTGTTTGCTCTACAGTTCTTTTCTGTCTCTGCTAGCATTTTCTCATCTGCTAACTTATTATACCTAAGAACTTAATCATGAGCTCTTTTATCTTTTCCTCAAGCTCTGCTCATGCATTTGAAGACCTTTTTATTCTTGTTGTTGTGGGATATAAATTGCTATCATGTAGAATTTGTAGAATTTCCATATTTTATCATAAACTGACAAAAATGTAGAGGTCAATAGTTCAACATAAAGTCACATATTAAAAATACATTAGCCACTCTATTAATACTAAGGGTATTTAATAAGAAAAAGCATAAAATGTATTTCATTATTATAAAGTCCACCATATGGAGTATTTGACATGGACACAGTTCAGAGGTCCCATTTTATTCAACACTGAGCCCCAGGCTCTTGTCTCAGTAATTATGCCCCATTTATTTCTGCCTGGATATCCATTAAATGGTTAAGGGTATTTTCATGCATTCTTTTCCACCAATATAAATCTGTAAAGCAAACCGCATTGATAATATTATCTCTATTTTACAGATGACTGAAGAGGAGTAAATACAAGAACAAATACTAGAAGCCAGGCAGAAGAATGTTCTCCATAGCTTATAAGAAGGTGCTTCATTAGTGAGAAATATATTATGATGCCTTGGAGAATTATTTCCCCTAAAATATTTAACCATTGCCATGTCAAATTTAAGGTATAAAGTAGCATTTACTTTTAGTGTACTTCAAATTTTGAGCATATAACATTTGTTTTCAATTTGTTGCTAAAATCTTCAAATAACTTCTGCAGACAGATCACTGTGTCTTCCTCATCATAGACTATTCCTGTTTAGAAACCTAAAAACCAAACAAAGCATGGGTTTTTAATGATAATCTTTCTAAACCCGCATGCAATAGCTGCAGCTTAAGGGCTATAAGTTGTATTACATAAGCAGAATTTTCTTTTATTAGCGTAATAGAATTACACCAACTGGTTGAAACTGAACAGAAGCAGACGATGTCTTTTAAGTTGAGACCTGTTTAGACTACATCAAAAGGTTTCGTAATTATTTGTTTATGGTTCCCAGGAGACTATAAAGTACAAATGCTTAAACTAACTTATAATTGCCATACAAAGTTGTGCCCTAGTTTGTGTCAAAATCGGTTTCTTCATCCACCTTACAGGGAAGCTCACGCCTGATTTTATATTCAAGAAGACAGAAAGGATGAGGAATTACAGCTCCATTAACTTCTGTAAAATATAATATTGTTTTAGACTTGCAAATGGAATGACTACCTGGAGGGCTCTATCTTTCAGGAGCTAGACTAATTTGTATTGAGCAACATGAACAGTACAGTTACACAACAGAAATAAATGAGAAACACCAGAAAAGAAGTACATGTCAACATCTCCACACAGCAAGAAATCAAAACAAACTCAACTAAATGAAGCTGCACTTTAGAATCAACTAGATTTGTCTATTTTTTTGCCCATTTAGTCACCTAAGATTAATTTTTCATGTGTATATACTTTGGGTGCTCTCAGCTTGGCATTTCATATTATCTATGCTTGAAGTGTATCTATAAAATTCATTATCTAATTGTAAAATTACCTTATTAATTTTCCAATATAATTATCATAAAGTAAATGAATGAGATATATAGAAAACAGAACAAAACCAGAATAATAAATCAGAAATACAGGGGAGTGTTAGAGAGATGGCTAAGTTGTTAAGAGGACTTGTTATTTTACCAGATGACCCCAATTTGATTCTGAGCAGTCACAGAGTAACTCAAAAATACATATAATTCCAGTTTAAGGGGCTCTGAAATCATCTTCTCTTTTTCTGGGCATCAGGTATGCATGTGTTGTACAGAAATTCATGTAGGCAAAGCACCCATGCACACAGAAGCAAACTCTCAAATTAACAACAACAAATGTACATTGAAAATACATCTCTGCAACCGTTCCATGTAAGCAGTTGTGCTAATCAATCCATCCTCATTTTGAGCTCTACTCCTAACTGGGTAATTCTAGACCTACATTCATACTAAATAATATTTAGGAAAACTGAAGTGAGAATTAACATTGTCTCATTAGAATTTTGAGCAGAGTGGAACTTGACATCTATAGTTAGCTTGTCTTGTTTGACATCTTTGTTCTGTCTCAATCTTTTGCAACCTTAAGCAATTATTTTAAGTCTTTGTTCTTACTTTTAACAGTTTAAAAGAAGAAAAATCCACCTATCTCAGAATGCTTTTGTGAGGTTTGAATGAGAAAACAAAGACAAAATGTTTAGTGCAAGATCCACACTATGATCCAAGAAGGATTAGTTTTCTTAAATTATTATTCTCAGATTTTTAATTGATAGTATATTATTTAGTATCAAATTATATCCTCATAAAACGCATTCACCCATTGTGTGTGGTACTTTCTTTAATAAATATCTTAGAGCAGTAAGATTACCTGGGATGTACATAAGGAGAATTGTCTTGCAGAGAGACACACTTCAATATCTTCACCTGAAGTCCTTGGTGGTTGTAAATCACAGTAAGATAAGAAGTTTTACCATTCTATTACATGTGTTTACCTACTTCATTTGCTTCTCTAGCTCAGCCTTTTAGAGGGTAAATAAACACAAGCTTCAAAAGTTGTTCATTGATTAGTTACTTTGGTGAAGGTTTTGAAACTGTATAAGAGTTCTTTTAAGTTAAAATTAAGCATGGATTTATAGAAGTATTTAAATTTTGTTCTGCCATATATTTTTCAATTGTCCTTTCACTGATAATGAAAAACAAGTTAATTTTATATTTTAAGTGTAATATCAATTATTTAATAATAACTTTCTTAATACTCATTTTTTTCTTTGATTTGAGTTAAATTAAATTTTACCTGTGATATTTATACAATTTAGCTTTAGGAATAAAAATAAGAAAGATAGGCTGTTTACTTAGTGGATTATTAACATCATATGTTCCGGAGTCATCTCAGTTTGTAATGATTATAACATTATGAGTGTCATTGTGACAATGAAATTCAGCTGATACTCAAAATATTTTTAAGCATGTCTTCAACTGTTTCATATTTGTTTGTTCCCATCAGAGATGCCATTTGAAAAGTGATAGTAATATAACAGAAAAAAATAAAATTTATTGAGAGGTTGTATAGTTTTCCATATTAATCTCCTTTAGTAGGTAGAACAATCTAATTTTGAACTGACTACAGTGAAAAGTTTGAAAAATTGCCAGGTCATCACATAGTGCAAAAACAGGGTTCATCCTATGTCTGTCTTGAAAATAAAAGTCTTAGCCTGCACAATCTCCTTATAACACAAAATAAATATTTGTGTTCCACCTAAGGCAAACCATGGGAGCGTCTAAACAATGTTTCAACCTTAAAGTATTATGTCCCCTTATGTTTAACTTAAATATTATACACTGATTGCATATCATATTCAAATACACATTCAGAGACTAAGATTATCAAATTGTCTTAAGTATGAGTATTCCAAAATTAAGCAAATTTAAATATAGTTGCCACTTTCCATTTCAAACAATGTATACATTTTAATTTAAGTAGTTGAGAACTGTACTGTATCTTTTAATTCTTTTGGAAAGTCAGAATAATTATGCTAATTTTCCTCTGAGCACTTTATAATGATAATATGATTCTAAGAGTTATGGTATCCACTTTGAAAATAATACCTAAATACTATTGTGCTGGAAATGGCATAAAATCTTCTCTATTTTTGCCAAAGTTTGAATAGAAAAAAGAAATGAAAATTAAAGAGTAAAATACTTTTGCTAGACTAAGATTATTAAAATTATAAAATTATGAAAAAATTAATTTAACATAAATTTGCTCTAATTTGTATAACTCAATAATACGATTAAAATTACTTTACACAAATTCATTTTGAGAATTCTCCAGAATGCTCTTTCACTATCTTTCTAAGTGGCAAAGCATTGGTGATCCTATTTAAAATTCAGTATGATATACAAATGCAGGGTAGACTGTACTGGGTTGAGAATTAAGCAGGAAACTAGCTAAAAACAACTCCAGGCAAGCTCAGAGGAATGAATGTTTTGAAGACGAGAGATTCACATAAAAGCTACTGTGGGGACAGAATCAGGACAATTTGATAACTAAGTGCCTATAAGTGCCATGAGGGCTGTAGGGGAGGGGAAGTGAAAGGCGTTTTAAGATGCTGTTGCTATTAGAAGCTGTGGTGAATTCAATTTTGCAGGATAAAATAAAAAAAATAGTTTTTAATATTGCAATGGAAACACTCTACAAGGAGATAGAGATAACTACTGGACCAGAGACTATTAATGTAAGAACCTTTAATGACAATGATTATATTAATTAACACCCATGAATATAAACAAGAGAAACCTTTCTAGAAAACTTAAATAGATAAGTCATGTCACCATCTGCAAAACAGGAAGAAAATACAGCTTCAGAAATGCATTAGTAGGATCCAGCTTGTAATGGCGTTAGTGTTTTCTCAGCCTCAGACACCGAAACTTCCTGCTTCAATAGTTTGTGTTTGTTTTCTTAGACTTTTCTTATTTAATGAACACAAAACATTATGATCATGAATAGCAAAGAGAATTGAACACTGAGGCTCAATGTTTCATATTGTCTGCTGTTTGTAGCTTTGCTTCTGTTCACAGTTTTTCTTCTCTCTCTCTCTCTCTCTCTCTCTCTCTCTCTCTCTCTCTCTCTCTCTCTCTCTCTCTCTGTGTGTGTGTGTGTGTGTGTGTCTCTGTCTCTTTCTCTTTCTGCATACGTGTATATTCATGTGCGTATTCTAGCTTGAATATGTATGAGTGAGTGTTCTAGCTTACACACATAGTCATATGTGTTCAGGTGTGTGTTTGTATGCACATAGGACAAAGGATAGCTTTGTGCGGTTTTCCACAGGCATGTCTATCTTTTTGGAGCAATTCTGTCAAATACCTTCATTTAATGTCCATCTTTCTTTTTTGTATTTCTTATAGTTTAATTATTATAATAGTAAACTTCAGGAACAGCACAGAACACGGGCAAAATGAAAAAGCATGTTCTTGCAAGAAGTAGATCTATGCTTCCTGAGGGCAGCTATCGGTGCTTTGCAGACGGGAGGCCAGAGAGGCCTATCTAGTTGGCATTTTTGAAGATACCATCTTGTGTGCCGTCTTTGCAAAATGTGTGACACTAGTGTTACGGGAGGTCCTTCCGCTCCTCCAGCCAATAGCCGCCGAGATACCAGCCCATTGGGGCATGGTCTCTTTCCCTTTAAAAAAGGCGGCTACTTCACTCCTCTCTCTCTTTACTTCCTGCTCCAGTTCCGGCGACTAGACTTCTTCCTAATTGCATGCGCAGAGGGCTGTTGTCTGGGACGGTGATCTGTAAGTTTATTACCCTTTAAATAAATACCACCCTATTAATCACAATTACAAACTGGTGTGGGATTGTTTATGCCTTGCGCCTTCACACTAGCATGCCACATACACCAGAGAGTGCTTAAGAGTCCACTATTCTGAGGGAAAACATTTAATTCTCAAATATTTTTCCTCTTCTTCCTGTCATCAGTAGTTCTCAATGTTAGATATTTTCTCGCGGGGTAAAAACGTATCTAAGTATATGATTGTTGAGTGGAAAAATAAGGGGCGGAAGTCAGGTAGTGGCAGATTGTTCATTTACATTTGTGTGTGAATGCACATAAAACATTCATGTCAGCAAAATGTATATCTTTCTTAAACATTTTGGAAGTAAATCACAGTGATTCTGAGATATAATTGATTTTAAAAGTGCAATTTTGCCATTTATAACATCTTGTTCATGCATAGAATGGTCATAGGACAAACTGCAGCAAGGTTCCATACGGACTTGTAGAGAAGGAGAGAGGGCAGATAAAGAAGGAGGGGACGTATCAATGAACTGAGCACAGAAGCTTGCCTGAATTGTGGAACTCAGCGAATGTGGAGTATGACCTACAGCTGTGTTTCTCGGCCATGTGTTTACTTTCTTACATTTAAGTTCTCCATCTCTTGTCCTATAGCTTTAGTTATTTTTCAGAATTATCAAGTCAGTAAATACTTGATTAGTACAACAGGATTTTTTCAAATTTATTTTTCTGAATTCCCAGACAAACATGCAGTGTGTAGTTAAAAACGACCTCTTTCGTAATTATAATACACTGTTCTCATGCCTGATTCCATAACTTTAGTTACCCTAAACTTCAGCTTATGTGTACTTCCTTTCCATCCTCAAGAACCATTTCATGTTCTACACCATTCACAAACATCTCCAATCATAACTAAACCTCTTTATACTTACACGCTACTCTCCACAATTAATAGTTACTATAAATTGTTCTAATTGCTCGTTGTTAAAAACCGGACTTTGTAACTTTTTATTATAAAATGCACTATGTTTGAAAGTTTGTGAGCATATACTCATTATCAAGCATAATTTTTATGGGACTCTGAATATGTTTGTTGTTAATATTCACCAACCACTCTGAAAATCATGTGACTATGCCAGAAGCCACATCCAATGGGACAGGAAGCAGGCTAAGGGTTTAGGAGACAGGCTGCAATGGATTGTCTCTCATCTCTATATCCATAGGGCTGTATAAACAATTGTGTCTTTAAAACAATTGTAAAGATTTCTTGACCTTATAGATAGGAAGCAGCAATTATGGTGGTAATCCTGATAATTAAACTACAGCACTAGAATCCGAGCCCAAAGTTTAAACAAGCTAGATTTAGTATTTAAGAAATAAAGGGTTTTCATTAATTTGTTTTGTTTTGTTAGTTGTTGTGTGTGTACTTAAAGTTGAATGAAAGGCCTGTGCTTCTAGGAAATCATCCTGGCACTGAGCTATATACCAGCCCATAGGGCAAATTTTTGTTCTTTCAAGGAGACATCTTTGGCATTGACAAAATGCATGCAACCCATGACATCATATTTAATATATCTTTTAGAGACAAACTAAATTTACACATAAAATGAAAGAACATCAATAAATAGAATCTCAGAGTGAAAACTACTTAATTTTTAGAACATTTGATTTTAAGTAATTCTATGAAGGCTCACACTATTTTCTATTAATGTTATTTATATGGTATATTTCATCTAGTTCTCAATTTTATGAAGAAAGCAAAATTCATCTAATCAAAGGACTTTAATTCATAAAATAATGTGCAAAAAAGTTATGCTACAACAACCATGGAAATATAGACATGCATCACAAACTGAATCTTTAAATAATGTATTCATGTTTGTAGAAATTTATAAAAAGACACAGAGCAAAAGAATACTGTTACCAATAGAAGTGATTTCATCGTTAAAGAGGCAATAGAAGACTGAGCAGAAATAGAAGCATCACACATCATGCAAAAAGGAATAAAGCTCACCTTTGACTTTACTTTTTGAAGCAGCCGCTGATACCAAGGAAAGGTTGCACAAGAAGAAGAAAGAGACACATTAGATGTGAGAAAGATCTCAGGTAGAAAAGCAGAGATTATCCTATTGTTAGTCAAAGCTGTAAAAGACCAAACCATATAACAAGAAACAGAAATTTGATTGTTATATTTTGTTAGTATAAGATTAAAATTCTTGAATAATTTTAAGAAAGAAGTCGAGAGGAAATCCCAAGCAAGTCACTGAACTCTTTTTAAGGAACAATCATCTTTCTTTCTCTACCTTTCTTAATTCATATTTAATTAATAATCATTTAAAGAATATTTATAAATGGCTTAAGTGTATTTAATACTACTTTTTAAACAAACACATAACCTATAAAGGGAAATTCATAAGAGTGTGTAATTTGAGTACCCTTTTTTTCACCAATCATATACTCAACACATTCTGGAAACTTTTTGGTATTCATCCATGCATTTTAGGTTCAAAAACTTGAAATTACACAGCTTTAATTACCAAATTAAGTACTCATGCTTCAAGAACTTAAATTTGCAATAGATAGAGACCACTACATGAAACCACAACTAGTCAAAATTTTGAGAAAAAAAGATTATAGTGTGTTCAACCTGAGTTGTTAATTCTACAAACCAATCACATTAGTTCAGGGAACATTTCAGAACAGAAAGATTTTAAGAGTCAGAATATGAGGAAATCTTCATAAATGCAAAGATAATTCAGCAATATGATTGCATAAACATGGCCTGAGCAATTATAAGAAAAAATAGACATGCTAAATTGGAAGGGGAAAACTTCATGGTGTTTGTCTTAGTTTAGGGCTTATTGGTATGAAGACAACATTATCATGGCAACTCTTCCAAAGGAAAACATTTAATTGGGCCTGGCTTACAGTTCAAAAATTTAGTCCATTATTGTAATGGTAGGAAGCTTAGATATGGTTCTAGAGAGGTAGCTGAAATTTCTACATCCAAATTCACCAACGATAGCAAGAGATAGTAAGTAACTAGTCTGGCTTGTACTTCTGAAACCTCAAAGTCTGTTGTTCAGTGACACTTCCTCCAAAAAGACAAGTCTAAAATTGATACTCCTTATGAATCTCTGGGGGGCATTTTCATTCAGACTACCACAGGGAGTCAAGAAAGTCTGGCATATAAAGTCGAGGCAGGATCAATCCCTTCTCCTATATAAAGACAGCAAGGTATCCCAATATAGGGTATGGACTCCAAAACATCAGCTCATGAACTGGGGATAATTCCTGGTCCCACTGCCAGTGGTCCCACAGACAGCTCAAGCTACAAAACTGTCACCCACATTCAGAGGGCCTAGTTAAGTCCTCTCCAGGAGGTATGCTCTAAATGAAGTAAGTGTGGCCTAATTGGAGGAAGTGTCTCACGATTGGTGTGCCTTGAGTTTTCAAATGCTCAGTCCAGGCCCAGTGTCACAGATCTAGATGTAGAACATCCTACTGTCTCTCCAGCAGCATGTCTGATGCCTGACTTGCCATGGTCATGGTGTCTCTTCACAGCAATAAAACCCAACCTAAAGCAAACTCATCTGGGCAGTCGGTTGTCTTCATAACTGAGAAACCTAGAAATTCCTTTACTTTAGTTAACGAGAAGTAAATCAGAAATGGGTGCTTAAAAAGGAGGGATGCATTTTTGTTGCCTATTAGTGTTGAAGGATGTATCCCATAGTCTAACTGAAAATACAAGTCTTCAGTTCAATTCACAGACCTTCACTAAGTATTAAGTTTTACATCTACTACAAAGGAGAGGCTATGGCAAAGTATGATTTATACTTCGGTCATCATGGCATTCAGACCCAAAGAATAATCTGAAGGAAGTTTAGCTAAATTCATAGTACTTTTATGTTAAACACAATCATACAATGTGAACCTTTATGAACTGATCCTTAAGTAACACAGGGACATTTTGCTTTTTTAGAATATTATCTAGGATTGTTTTCATGTTTACCTACAGAAAAGAAGTAGGAAAGACACAATCCTAAATTCATAGGATGGAAACTTAGGGACTTTTTAGCATTTATTAATATTTATTTTCAATAACAAACTGGGTTTCAACTCATTGATGGAATTTTAGTGTATTTTAGAATTATGGTAACTGAAGATATCTTTATCTTCTTATAGATTCTTTTATATTGCATTTAAGAATAAACTTTTGCTATTTTATTTCATATTATGTTTTGCCCAAATTTCAAATGATACATTCCAATATATCAATATGTTGATTTGTTTATGAGAAGATAATTTTTACTTAAAACTCAAATCATCACTTGGGCATGAATTCAAATAAAAAAGATGCCCCAAACTCATAAATTACTTAGAAAATAATTAGTATCTACCATGTAACAGCAACAGTCAGTTTTTCATAAGAAATAGTTGTACTTAATTAAGAAAATAAACTTTATAATAAAAAAACATTTATAATTATTGGTAGAATTAAATGAGCTACATTTCTCATTACATAAAGGCAGAGAGGATTTAATTCTTAGGTTCTTGGGAAACTACAAAAATAAAATAGAAAGGAAAACAAATGCCTGTTCAGGCAGCTAATACTAGACCAGCATGGTTAGTATAATTGGAAAGAGGCCAGGCTACCAGGCTTGTTAGCCCAATTATAATTCTCCACATTTTCAATAAAAGAGACCAAGATGACAGCAATACTGTCATAAATGTCATGTTCAATACTTATAAGATTTTCCACTGTCAGCACAGTCCAATTATAAGTCAATTGTAAAGTGCACGCTGTACACCACCCAAAAGAGACGGAAAATTACCTTAAAATGTAATTTTAGTTGTGCATAGTTAAAATGAAAAGAGAGAATTAAAGGTGTTTTGATGAGGGAAAAGTTTTAGATATGCCACAAAAGTCCTTCACTTCTATAACAAAGTACTAAGTTATAACCGTACCATTGCTACTGTTCCTAGTTGTTTTCTTATTAGTAGTTATAGTATATTTGTAAATTAAAGTTATGAAAATGCATATAATTTTACAAGTAATATAAAAATTGTTTTCTACATGAATCCAGAAAAATAATTAAGAGTGATAATAATAATTACTGAAGCTATGACCTCCAACATACAATATAATAATCAAAAGAAAATATGAACTCACTTTGTTATCAGTGTGGTTTATTATTCCTATTGAAAGAGACACTTGGCTAGTTTTTTATCTAATAATTGTTGAAGGAATGATGTTTCTTATACATCACTGAAATGAAATTACAGGAACTATTAATATGCTTGGAAGGAAAGAGTAGAGAGGTTAGCAAGCTTTGCGCTTTTATATTTGTAATCCATAACTGTAATGTATTCTTTCAATTATTGTATTTTCATCCACTGACAAGTTTTACTAGCAATATATGGATAATACTAATTATTTTATTGATGCATTGAGAGGACCTGTTCTAGTTATCAAGATACCATTTAATACACTGAAATAGTATGACTCATGTTCATCCAGAGCTGTTGCTAAGAAATATTGACCCTTCTACTCTTAGCTAATGAGAATGTTATTGAAGTATTTTGATAGGTTTTTATCTTGCATTTTAAATTCTTCCTTCCATTTTTAAATTAATATATATTGAGCACCGTTTTTTTAAAAATACAAACATCAAAGTTAGAGTTTACTCCATGTAAGGGGTTGTATTCCCTGAATCTATTAGTATTCCCTTATGTAGAATGTTCCTCTTTCCCCAATAAAACCACTTTGGCATAAAATAAAAAGCCACTGGTATTGGTAGTTCTTCTACAATATGATGTTTAGAAATACTACTTTAAGATATACATTACAGAATATAAAAATAAATAATGATGAAAGTGGCATTCATCCTCAGAGAAACACAATAAAAAGCAAATATCTAAAGCATTACAAAACTGAGAAGCAAAGGAGAAATGCTTCTGGTGCCCTCATAAAGATTCCAATTGAAAATTTACAACCAAAACTACAAATACATTTTAAACCCTCTAAGTCAGAATATTTTTATGATGTAATACAGTAATTTAAATCTATAACCAGTGACTATTATTTTATTTAATGAAGAAAAAAGCTACAGCAAAACATGGTATATGCCTATAATCCCTGTTCTCAGGGTTCTTAGCCTTAGTTCAAGTCTATCCTTCATTACACAGAGAGGCACAGTCTCAAAGATGAAAAGTTCAAGAAAGAAGAAAAGCACTAATTTACAAATGATGAGTACTACAAATAATCTATCAAAAAGCAAATATCACACCCAGTCTCTCATTACATTAGAATTCAAATTGTATTAGACACCTTTCTTTTTCTATGTTGCTATTACTCTACCCTCTTAGCTAACATAAAATAAAACACTTTTCTATTGCAGTTACCTTTAATATAGTGCTTTATATAAAATGACTTTTTCTTTAAATATAATAATTATCTAAACACTTATATTGTCTTTCTAATGCTTATTAGAATCTTAAGACTTTAAAAAGCAGTACTTTAAGTAATTTCACTAAATTTTCTTTCTTTTTTATATGCAATAATTTTTTATTCAAGTAAATACAGATTAAAGATAAAGCATACATATTTAGAAGGAGATAGGTCAGGGGTGTGAAGTGTGTATTTTTAACCACATCTTAATACATGGTAGTAAAAAAAATCAGTATAATTCCTTTATTATTTTTTCTTTCTTAATGACAATATTCTTACAAGAAAAAATATATTAAAATGATGTTGAATGTTTTGTAAAGAAATACATACAGTACACATTATTACTTTGAGTACTTAAATATTTAATGAGGATTTAAAAAAAACACTTCAACAAAAAGTACACAGAAAATAATAGTATTAGGAGACCAATGTTATTTAATCCCATCTAGCTGATAAATTAGACAAGACAATTCCTCTCGTACTAGTTCATACAAGAGAGAATAACATGTGATATTTGTCTTTCTGTTTCTGGGTTACCTCACTCAATATTATGTTTTCTAGATCCATCTATTTGTTTGCAAATTTCAAGATGTCATTATTTTTTCTGCTGTGCATTACTCCATTGTGTAAATATACAACATTTTCTTTAGCCATTCTTTGGTCGAGGGACATTTAGGTTGTTTCAAGGTTCTGGCTATGACAAACAATGCTGCTATGAACATAATTGAACATATGTTCTTGTGGTATGATTGAGCATCCTTTGGGTATACATCCAAAAGTGATATTGCTGGGTCTTTAGGAAGGTTTTTTCCTAATTTTCTGTGAAATCACCACACTGACATCCAAAGGGGCTGTACCAATTTTCACTCCCACCAGCAATGCAGGTGTGTTCCCTTTCTCCACATCCTCTCCAGCATGAATTGTCATCAGTGTTTTTGGTCTTGGCCATTCTTATTCATAAGCGACTTTTAAACAAAGAAATCCAGCCTAGAAATTACAATTCCAGAGAACCTAGACAACAATGAGGACCCTGAGAGAGACATACATGGATCTAATCTACATGGGAAGTAGAAAAAGACAAGATCTCCTGAGTAAATTGGGGAGGATTGAAGGGGAGGTGAGAGTAATTATTGCCTTACTAACTAAAGTATCTCATATATTTCTAAATCTACATCTTAAAATTTGATTTTATGCTATTACCTTGATCATCAATAACTAAGTTTGAAGTAAACGTATGTGTGTGTGTATGTTTGAAGTACACAAAAAATGCTAGATGGAAGAAATCGTTATAAACTTATTTATAAATAAAAATAACTTGCAAAATCAGTGAGAATACTCAAATTTTCAGTCTATATATTATATATTTGATATGTAATTCCATATTGCAATTGAATTGCTAAATAAATTTTAATTTTCCTGATATTATTTTGAAGATTAGAAATTTATTCACATGAGAGGTAAATGACTTTTTGTTTATATTAGCAATTGTAGACAGATTTGAATGCTTTTTAGAGGATTTTTGGAACAACTTTGAGCTTATTGAAAACATGAGTAGAAATACCTAGAAGAAAATAGAGAGATTGTCTATGTGTTTCCTTACTCTAAGCCTGTGTTACTTTCTGAATCAACATCTTCATTTTAGAATTTAACATTTATTGTCACCTATGAACACAAGTTTGCAGGAGTTTAAGCAGTTCTCTTGGTTTACATTTTGATTATGGATGTGTTTATGGTGGTGTCTGCATGCGGCTAAGCACGCTTTATGCTCGTAGAGATTTCTAGTTATGATATACAGCTGACAGTGGGAGTTCATTTGTAAATTCCAGTTTACACTCAAATAAGAAGAAGCTGACAGATAAAGAAGCATATAATACAAATATCCCCATTATGAATTTTTATGCATTTCTAAGATATAGATTGCCTAATTTCAACATTGTGCACAGATGAGTTTTTAGAGTTTACATTATAATATTGATAACTTAGTAAGTTTTTCTAAGAAAAACTAATTTCCTGATTCTATTTTAGTAGTGTGAATGATTTTCAATTTGAGAACTAGAGAGTTTCATGATCAATGTGTAAAGCAAACTGCAAGTGTTTGACAATCACTATTATGGATGTTTGGGTTGTCTAGATGAAGCTCACATTG
This sequence comes from Chionomys nivalis, assembly GCF_950005125.1. Lineage (NCBI taxonomy): Eukaryota > Metazoa > Chordata > Mammalia > Rodentia > Cricetidae > Chionomys > Chionomys nivalis. The sequence continues at coordinate 30,450,978 of NC_080088.1, read as the reverse complement.
AAGCTTACAGCATCAGCCCAAGGAAGTTGTGAGAAAAGCTGGGGCAAAAAAGAGAATTGTTTCTAAGAAAATGTAGATAATAGAATAATGGAGTAACTTATGAAGTGCGTTATTGAGGGAAGTATCAGATTTTGAGAAAATATAACTAGATTGAGTGAGATATGGAACTTAGGATCATGTACTCACTGGGCCAGTTCTGTTTAGGTAAATAATCATGTAAGAAACATAAAGTCAATGTTCCCTGACTTCTAATTACTAGATAACGAGTTAATTCTAGAGAAACTGAGCAAAGAGGTACATGGTTAAGAATAAGTTAAAGGACTCTGTTTAATCTGCTTCTCTCTGTTTCAGGTCACCCATTTAAACTCCAGAACATCAAAAGGGAATCATTTTAGCAGACAAGGTTAAATTCTTCCATGCATAAGCACATATTCAGCTGTTTCCCTTGCCCTCTGGCAGTTCTCCCCAAGGAAGAGTCTGGCAAGATGAAAGGTGACTTCCAGACTATTATACAGCAACTACAGCTTCTCAGGCAAGTTCTCCAGTCATGTCTCTAGTCTCTTTGCCATTTACACTTCATTTAGGGTCATGATCCTGTGAAACTGAGTCACCCAAACTAAAACAGCCCAAGAACAGGGGACACATGTAGTTATATATTCACTAAGATTTGCACATCCAAGGCAAACTTACATACCTATTTATTATCATCCCCATCCAGACTGCAAATGAAATGCTCCCTTAGACTATCAAATCAAGATGCCCAGTTGTTTACAGTAGCAGATCAGAGGCAAAGAAATCACATCACTAACTCAGTGATGTAAATATGAGCTATAGATATTTTGGTTCTAGTTAATCATTGTCTTATAGAGTACCTCAGTGTTATCATCTTCCCTATGTCCCTCTGCCTTCTGTTTACACCCTTCTTTTATATTGATGGAGTTAGTAATGATAGGTAATGTTTTAATCATCAGTTACTTCATAGCTCTGTGTGTTACATATTACTATGTAAGTAAGAATTATCGTTCCTTGATTAATTTGACATAGTACTGCTTATAGTGTTTTCTTTAGGGTATGTATTATGATGTAATAGGTATAAATATGTCATTAGAGTATAGTATGTTAGATAGCAGGGATTCCCTATATCTTTATCTTCCCTATGAGACATGATGTGATATAGGGATGCAATGAGGGTAGAATTATTGGATTTAAAAACAAGAAATAATGGTTAAATATTAGAGTTTGGCCTTTTACAGGTACATGGGACAGATTTTAAATTGATATCAAGGTCATATTTAAATACAAATAAATGAATAACCAAAATTATGTAGATTTCCATGTCTAATATTGTGTTGGTCAACATAAATATTTGGAATGGTCTGGAACACATAGGATTTTATGAGTCTTATCTCTCTATGTAGAAAACTATAACATTAGTATAATTATCTGTCGTGAAGATGTTTCTAAACATCTATCCCTGATTGATACAATGCCAACAAGGGATATTAATAAAGAAATAAAATGGAGCACAGTCTTCAGAGAAACCTTTCAGGAAATCAAACCAAATCTTCCAAAAAACAAATTTGTAGCACATTTCTTTGTATCTTTATCACTAACTCAGGTTGAATATCTACTTGAGAGAAGTTATTTAAAATAGCATCCATTAATTTAACTACATTACAGAACTACACAAGAGGATGCAGAAACAGTTAAAAGCTCTTATAATTACAAATAGCATGAATCCTAACATTTGCATATGAAAGCAAATTAGGTTACAGATAACTTGACTAAGTTTGAAATAGGAGGATTTTCATCTCTAGAACTGTACAAATCGTTTGTAATAAAAGCAATACAAAAACAATTATGAACACAAAGCAATCATGATTTCCCCATGAGAACAAATATCATAAATTGTATGTTTATATTATATTCAGATAATTTGAAATCCAAGTTAAAATGATATTTGGAAATAACTTTTTCATTAAAAAGGGGACTTGGCATTATTTGATCGATACAAATAAATTATACAAAGGCAAATTGTGTATTCTCACATTCTCAGAACCTCTTACTGCAATACACATGGGAGAAGTTTATATCTTGCTGCCATGTGAGTAACACAGGTGCTTGTTTCAGCTAATAAAACCATTATATACATTTTATATACTACATACTACATGCAGAACTTAAGTTTATCATTTAGGTGATTGCATAAATAAGTCTGATAAACAAATAATTCACATTCTCTCTCATACTTTTTTAAAGATCTATTTATTTATTTACCTATTTTATGGGCATTGGTCTTTGCCTGCATCTGATGGTCTCAGATCTTGGAGTTATAGACAGTTGTGAGCTGCCATGTGGGTGCTGGGAATTGAACCTTGGTCCTTGGGAAAAGCAGTCAATGCAGTGCTCTTAACCACTGAGTCATCTCTCCAGCCCCAATAATTCATAAAATACATAAAAATAAAGACTATAATTCATTATTAAGCTTTTATTACTTTTTAGTGTTGTTGCTACTATTAAGCTGTTCCATCCTCTTTTGAGGTTGAGTCGTGAATAGAAAATTAATAATATGCTTTGTTCCACTCTCTCAGGCTGTTACATGATAATCACTTTGCATAATCTAGAACCTGTATTCAAATGATAACAGGGCCAGAAAAACTAATGACTTCACCAGTCAAAGAGAAAGGAAATTCTTAAACAAGTTTTCTTCTAGATAATTTTCATATTCCATAGTGAATAATGTTAACACTAACAAATTTCACAGGTAAAGAGGTAATTTATTGATTCTGTTTTAGGTTTCCATGATGCCTATAATTATATTGGGATTCATATGACTTCTGAGTTCAGTGACTATCGATTCCATACTACGTATGCAGAAATTGAGACAGGAGAGCTACTAAGAAAATCTATCAAAATGGCTCTGAGAAGACGTCCACAGGACTCGTAAAACTCAAGACCATTTAAGAAAGGAAATTCCTCCTGAACAAACCTCTTACTTTTGAGTAGCCATTTCTAGTAATAGTCTGTTTCTTTAGACTCAGGAGTTAACAATGTAGCTAACGAGGGAGAAATTTGGGTCCCAGACTATTCTCCATAACTGTATAAAGACTATATGTGTATATCATAAATACATGTGATGTCTCAGTTTGGAGAATATACATAATTTCAGGAGGAATAGAAGAAATAATCCATTCTCAGAATTTTTAAATAGTCAAACTGAGACTGAACTTATTAAAGTTGTTTGCATTTGACTTTTATATTAAGCCTAAAATTCCAATTGGGATGATTTCAGAGAATTAGAGAAACCCAGAACTACAAGATATCACTAAAGATTATTTTGTTTAGCTTTCTTTCCAGCATTGATTAGCTAATATCACACAGTTAAAACTGGAGGGCAGAGATAATAATTCATCAGCGTAGTCTGCAACTGTTCATTAATTTTCTTTTTTTTTTTTGGTTTTTCGAGACAGGGTTTCTCTGTGGCTTTGGAGCCTGTCCTGGAACTAGCTCTTGTAGACCAGGCTGGTCTCGAACTCACAGAGATCCGCCTACCTCTGCCTCCCAAGTGCTGGGATTAAAGGCGTGCGCCACCACCGCCCGGCTGTTCATTAATTTTCAAGTTTAGAATATTGCTTAGAGGTTCAAGTGAACAAAATATAATTGAATATCTCCACCCACTTTTTGAAGACAAGGTCTGAGCCAGAATCATCCACGATACCAGCCAAAAGACAGTGCAAAACTTGTACGCAAGAAATATTTTCTTTGAAATCTAGCAGCAGACTTTCCACAGTGGATCAAGTGAGGAAGTACAGAAATGATTCTGAAATGCCCATTGGAAATCTTAGGCAGAAGAAATCTTTCTGGATTTAAGCTCTAGTTCAAAGGTACCAAGGAATGGAGAGTCCTGGGGTTGGGCATGTGCTTGGCTTGTTCTGCTATGAAGTTGGATTAGCAACTGCTTAGTCTATAGATGTGATCTACCTGTTTTTATACATCCTCTGTGAACACTACCACATATTATGCTATTTTGAAAGAAGAAATAAGAAGTAGATGAGAAATCTTTCAAATTCCTAGGAGCTACAGGATAAACTTGCTGGCACAGGAATGTGACACCCTTCTCAGGCAGGGAAGACTTAACATTTAAAGCAAGTGTTTCTGTGCAAGCAGCACTTACAGCAGACACTGAAGTTGGCAACATGACTATGATTTCTGCTTCTTAAAACCTCATAAGACCTCCTCTTCAAAGAGATTTATGAATAATGTGAACTAAATAATTCATGGGCTTGCAGATGCCTGTCCAAATAGCCTCCCCTTTTTCAAGGTTTCAGTTTGTAGAACTGTGATCAAAAGCCTTCATCAGTCATGATAGTTGCATTTGTCCTCACTCCAAACAAACCGTATTTGCATGTGAATGCTTTTCATTGAAATGAGATATATAATATGCCAGCCAAGGCCCAACTAAAAGGCATTTTATGCCATTTAAATTCAGTCAAATTAAAGGCTGAATGCAACCTAAAAGGTCTACTCTCAGAACAGTAATTTGACACATCATAAATAAGAACCATTTTTTGTTCGCATAGGTTCAGCACTTGTCAGAAAATTGTACACAGCCGTATTAACAAAGAGCTACCTCTTAGTGAGAAATAAACGGAAAGGAAAACCTCATGTGTAAAGCAACACAACACACAAACAAACATTGTGCTGTGGTTCAAAGTTGACATTTTTCACTGACATTTACAGAAGAGCACAGAAAACATTTTAACCTATTTCATTGCTCAGAGAAATGACTCAACATGACTTTTCTCCTTTTTAATTTAAACTACAAATCATGTTTAGGAACGGGGTTGTTAATGCTTGGTTAAGAACGCATGCCTGTTAACTCATTAACTTAATTCGGGCTTCTGCAGAGCCTTGAGCACAGGGACAGCATTGGAGGCATCAAAAATGTTGTTTCCCAATTGAAAAACTCAAACACTTGGAAACGAGACACACACCCATGAAGAACCTTCTGATTTAAAAATCATGTTTAATGTTGAAGATAATGAACAGATTTTTATCAATAAATTTTCAGTTCTTATCGGCTGAAATGAAATTACTGAATGTAATTAATAATTACATTCAGTAAAGGGCAAGAATTCTGAGGATGTGAGAAGCTGTATCAAACATCAATGACAAAAACATAAAACAGGATTGGTATTGTTTAAATTCACCACACATTTACTGTTTTTCAAAAATATTGCCTTCTATATTCAGGATCTTGATTTACATTTAGGCAACTTTAAGTAGTCTTCTGGTAATGGCTTTTCTTTTGTCATGTTTGCATTTTGAATAAAATGGAAACAAATACTATAGTTTGCATATAGTTTGCATATATAGCAAGAAGTGTTTTCATGATGGCTATAAAAGCTAAGTTTATTTTTGCATACGAAAGGGTTCAGATGCTTGTAGCATGAGACATGCTTTAGCACTCTAGGGTGCTATATTAAAACATCAAGATATCAAATGCCAACACCCAAGTTCTTTCCACAAACTCACATCTTGGGCTGCTTGAAATTGCAAAGGCAGATATACTTTTCTGGCTACCATAACCTTCTTCTACTTGATGAAAGGAGCCATTAAATTTTAAGAAATTATTTTGTGTTCTTTTGATATTGTGAAATATCGAGAATGTGAGAGCAATCGAGATGCTTCTGATATACTTCATATGGGTAGGAAGAACTGGGAAGTGAAAGAAAAATCTTAATTTACTGAGAATCTAATTTTACAAAATGTATGCTACCAGAAAGTTGTAAGAACCAACAAAAATCTTGTACTTTTGAATATCAAGCCTCCAAGAGTAACCTATTTATAGATGTTGTGTTAAAGGACACAAGTTTGCATGTTGAAGATTGTGGGGAAATACAGTGATTAGGGTGTCTCCAAGAGGAAATGCTGACAGTTTGTACATCACTGTAGGATGAACTTTATATAAAAATCTCTAAATGTGCATTTTCCCCATGGTAATAAGGATTTTTCTTTATAGTTGTTACATCTTGGTTGAAAGGGGAAATTAAACAAACAAAAGTTTAAAACAAACATGAAAATATAGCAAATTACATTTTGTAGAAGGTATCTGCCTGTAACAACTGTTTTTCAAAGCTTATCCCATAATAAATCATAAATAAAATTCAATATTTCAAGGATAATGGTTTATCTTACAAAATATCAACTATTTAATAATTTATAACATATAAGGTAAGGTACTTTACCAAGTGAATCAGTTCTACTTAAGAGACAAACCCTAGAATTTTCACAGAGTTTTCAGAAATTTTGCTCTCTGGTACTGTTCTTCAGAGGCAGGCATCTGGTAAGGAATCATATAGTGTGCGACTTTGAATACAAATTATAAGGAACATAAAGTAATAAATGATAGAATTTGTAGTGTATTCCTCTAAGAATACATTCAGATACATTCTTATAATCATAGGTAAGCATTAGAATCAAAAATAAATCTCCATCAACTTATGCTGTATAGTGTAAATAACCTAAACATTTCTTCCATGTTTTATTAAAAATAATGCACAATTTATTATAGGTCTCAAGTTTTTTTTTATGAAAATAAAACAGAAATAAATAAGCACAGACTGTGTGATGACCTAGATTTTCTTGTCTTCCTACAACAACTTGTAAATTGCTGTGTTACGTATTTGGAAATATATCTGTTTTTTATATTTCAGTTATAGATGTCATCAGTACTGAAGCAGATGCATTCATATGTAAATAATCATCATAAACAAGTCAGAATATGGAAAGTATCTAATATGCTAGGCAGATTAGGACAATTCTCATGCAAAGGTACCGACTTTATAGGACAAAGACAAGGAACGGCTTGTAGCAGAAACATAATACATCAGTAGGAAAGAAAATGCTAATGAGAAGAAGCCGAAGGGTAAGGATATAGGGATGTATATAGCAAGAATACACGATGAGGGCAGATGTAGAGAAATGATTATCATCTTTAGACCCCTGGAGCAACATGAATGAAATCACATCCTTGTGTTCAGGGAAATAAAACAGACAACTTGGATAGAAATAAAGAGAGGTTTTAATTATCTAAAAGTAAATTGGGAGCAGCCCGTGGTAATACTGAAGTAGGGTTATTATAGAACACAATGTAGAGTTAATTCAGAAATCAGTTTGTTCAAAAACATCAACAGCTGGGTTTAATAATAGGCACAATGAATCAGAAAGGCATAAAACCTTGAGATGGAGATTGTCTGAGATACTCTAATCATATTATTAGATTTACTGCAGAAAATAACATGACAAAGAGAAACTTATTTGTATAGGATACAGGGACTAACATTTTGGAGGAATAAATATAAGATTAATATAACAGGTTATTCACATATTTTTGGAAACTCTCTGGGTTTGTGGCACAATGAACAAATTTTATGAATAACAACATAGTTATTAGAATTAAAAAAGATAATTGTGAGGGGAAACCTGTAGGGAACCAGAGACTAAGCTTCTCTGTATTTATGGTCTAGTGAGCTCATTTCTTGTTAGGACTTTTGAGTGGTAAGATTTAGCGCTCAGATACTAGACTTTTCAAACTGCTAGTTAATATTGAATAAATTATGCACACATATGGCAGGAGAGTCATTAAAACAAGGTCTAGTTAAATGCCTTAACATGCAAAGTTCAAAAACACATATATAAAAAAGGTACTACATATCTGTAATTAAGAATTGACTTTTTATGCATTTTATATAATCAAAAGCACACATAGAAACTAGAAACCTAGGGAAGAATTTTTAAGTATTCTTTTTATTTTATTAACATTGTTTAAGTACTATTCTTTGTAATTTTCATATAATATAAATATCCAGTTTCAATATTCTATTTCAGTTTTCTACTCCGTTTCCATCATAAAGTGATGTAAAATAGTTATACCATCTATCTCTTTTCAATTCTTCATTTCTAATATGGAATGATGTTTGTTCCTAAATTATAAATTACAATGAAGTTATGAATAAGGTTATAAAGTACACAGAAACAGGGCAAGGTAAGATATTCTGAGTTGAATATTTATGATCTCTATAAGTCCTCACTCATCCTAAGATAGGGTCCAGGTCATAGGCTTTGACTAGTGCTGGGCCTGTGTAGACCACAAAGGAAGTTCAAATACAACATATGCAACTTTGAGAGATCATGTATCAATATAAAATGTAAAAATAGAAAGAGAGAAGAAAGAAACAGAAAACAAGTAACAAGTAAACCCTAACTAAATGGATAGATAAAGACTTTCACTGAGGATGGAGTTCAGTGGTAACATGCTTGCCTAGAATGTGCCAGTGCCTAGAATTAATCACTAGGGGTTGTAAACAAAAATTAGGGGGACACAGAAAACTTTGTTTGTTTTGATGTCTAATGAATGATCTCTAATAAATACTTTTTCAGAATCAGGTATATTCCTAAGTCTGAAATACCATAGTTGAAGCTATAAGATCTCTATTATTTTTTATTTGCTGTACAATAAATATTGTTATCATTATATGTATGTGTGTGTACATACATATGTGTCTGTGTGTCACTTGGTATCTCGATTTAATGAAGGAATGCAATGTAACATAGCACAACAAATTTATCTAACCCAGATAATGGAATATACTTTATGATACCTATCCTATATTGTTATTTTACTTTACAAGATAAATATCATCTAAGGTTGATATAAAAACACCTACATAACTTCATTTTTAAAGTAGGAATGAAAAAACTATTCAACTAAACTCCATAATTGCTATGTAAACAAATTTTGCATTATAGTTTTTATGGTGATTTGATCATCTGCCTCTACAAGACACCAATCTGGGATAGAGGGTAACCCTCTTCCCCCGCCAGTGAGATCAATGTTGAGTGGTACTATTAGTGCTTATCATAACACCATTTTCTTTAATCCTCTGTGCCATCACCACATGGAAGTGCAATGCCAGTGTTACATTTTTAAAAGATTGGCACAGATTCTGTCCATTTTGTAAATTTTTATGAGAAATAGCAATAAGTGATGAGAGATTTGAAGTAGAAAATATATGGTTCGCAGCTAAATTCAGACTAGACAAACAATGAAAACTAGTTTTGTAGAACAAAATAAAGATGCAACAGTTCCTGGAGGTGCTCTGACTCTCTCCTTCCAGAGGAACAGTTCCTTAGGCTTTCATTCAGTAAGCCTATTCTGAGGAACAACATGGGTTTCTTTCTCTTTTTTTCTGACTAGAAGTGTTCTATAAGGATAAGACACACTGCGAAGTGGAACGATACGAAGTAGAAAGATACATGAATTCTACATCCATACTAGATACTATTAAAATGCTGAAAACACAAGGTAGTAAAACAGTCATGATTTGCTAATTGATTCCAGGGCTGAAAAGAATCATTCAGAAAGGTTTCTAGTCACTTAATATTTTTTACTATAACAAAGAGCTGTGTGTAAAGATGGCAGGAAAAGAAGAAAAGCTGAAGTACAGAATGGCTGTGTGGCTAGAGAAGAATTTCAGGAAAAAGAGAAGGCCAAGTAGACAGAGCATTGCACAGGTAATCAATACAAATTGTCTTTCAATCTACAATAAAAAAAACTGCCCCCCCTTTACCTAAATGAAGGGAGCTTGAAGAGTGCATTACACACAAAGGAAACGAATATAAAGAGTAGAGGATGAATGTATCCCATGTCTCCTCATGACTCCAAGTAGAGTTTATTAAGTCAGGAACAGAAGTACAGAAACTTCAAGGGAAAATGTTATAAATGTATGTGGCATGTATAATTTGTATAATATGATATAAATTGACACACTACATGTAGTCATCGAGTGTGCTGGTTCTAGAATATAGCTGCAAATTCTGTGCACTATTAGTATTGGTAAATGGGTCCATAGTCCTTTCAGCAAATCTGAACTTTCAGCTTCTTCAGTCAATAGATACAAGAAAGAAAATATCATACAAAGTCCAAGGAGATAAATATCATGCACTTTCAGCCTTGAAGACAAGGATGCTTTCCTCCAGAACTTGCATTTCACATTCTAATTCTAACTATCTAGCAGATTTGTGACACTGAGAACCCAAAGCAACAGGCCTGTCTTTTGTGAATGAAACTTTCTTGAACTATATACACAGTCTTTGTACCAATTGGATAACTGTTTAACTTCCATTAATTCCAAATCAATCAAAATTATTCAACCACGGTCTGCATGAAATTTCAATGCTCATAGTCTTGGCATCCAATAAAATAGTTGTTGTTTCAAGCTTCTTCACTTTATAGTACATAGCTACTGAAGTTAACACTACATATTTGAGGATTGAAGCTATGACTCAGGGGGTAAGAGTACTTGATGCATTTGCAGAGGAACCAGATTTGGTATATAGCACACAGATGGCTATTCATAATAATTTTTAACACCCGATCCAGGATATCTGATATCATCACCCTATTCTGACACTGGTGGGAACAAAGCACACACATGGTTTTTATGGTTCCATGCAGGTAAAACATTCACATGAAAATGAAAATATATAGCAATTTTTAATTATAAGTATTGATCAATGAGATTAATGAATCTAATCCACTTGAAATGATTTTGTTTTCATTGTTTGTATGCATAACTAAGAAAATGATAAAAATTATGAGATAAATGGGAATTTGCCAACAGCCCGCAAATTCCTCAGCAATACACATATTCTAAGTTTAGTGATTGTGGCAGGGTAACATTAGTTACAAATACAACACAATAATTAAGAGGGATCCATACTTGTACTATGTCTTGTCTAACATTTGTCCACAGACCATTTGCTTTGCTGTTACTAAGGACCTCAGAACACCTATGATTAAAATGAAGGGGAGAACCGTAATTGAATTGTTTCAATGTTATTAGACATATACCACAACAAAATTAACTGGTTCTAACACTGTGAGGTCACCTAACTTTACAGAATTTTATAACTCTGCCAGTAAAATCACAATATAATTATTACGTATATGATTTGGGTCTCTGCATAGATTCACTTACTCTCTGACAATTATGAATGTATGAACAAATGAATGAATGAATGGCTTAATAAACTTCTAGGAGAAAAAACATTAATCTAATCTACAAAAGAAGTCATCTAAATGCACTATCATTCACACTATTTTCATTAGGAGTATAATGCAGCCACTCCATATTTGCAGTCAGAAACCTAAATCATAATACAGAATGGTGACAATGAGACATCTATGAAGGCAAGTTAATTTTTACAATATCTTAATTGAAATGTGATCACAAAGAATCATACAAAGAGTTTTTGTTTATTATCCGATTTCAAGAAAATCGACACAAAATGCATTTCAGAAGTTTCTAAAATAATATGCAGTACTTGGAAATTATCATCTACAGTTTACTGGACCCTCTAACTGTCATCTCCTATGAATTATACAAGATATCCCAATATAAACGTGTTAGAATTTTCATGGACTGGTAACCATTTGGTAGGTGATAAGCTTATAAATAATCAAAAAAGCAATGATCAAGAGTTGAGGCAACTTCAACTTTTTAACATGCTGGTATTAAACTTACTTGAAATTTTTACCAATGTTATCATTTTTATGTACACTTACAATATGTAGAATGTGAATCTTTATAATGCACGTTATGTCTTAGCTACAGATTAGTTTATGTAAATACAATCCATTTCTTATCATTATTGCACAGAAACAAGAAACATTTGTTTCTTGATAACTGTGGTAATATTGCAAGGTGATATGTCATAAGTACTTAAAGGCAGCATGGATAGATCATATGAAATAGTAATATTTTTATATTGGAAGATACTGCTAAAATGGTATTAATAAACTTTATATTGCACCGTACATGGAATCTTAATTAATAGAAACAATATAGCAATTCATTTTAAGAGTCAGATGAATACATTTTTTGAACTTCAAACCTGATACATTTTCACTTTGAGTGTTCCCTAAGTTACAAATGGGTGTAGAAAGGGAGGTCAGATATAAACAACAAATGGGAATTATTACCCCAACTAATTAAACTGTCTGAAAGACTAGACCATCTTTCCTTTCTTTCTATTTAGTGAGGCATACCATTGAGGGCACTGTGACTTAGAAGACAGTATCAATAAAACTTGAAGATGATTGAACCAATTAAGAAGTCCTTTTTAGTATGCCAAACAAGATATGACAGAGTCCTGCAATTATGACAGGGAAATTGTAAATAAGAAAGCAAATATCTTTACTACGATGGACATAAAATACTCTGTTTGATTCAAATTTTAGATTTTTTATAAATATGCAATATATTACAAGTTTCTAAACAAAGAAAGCACAAGGTAGCAGAGTAAAAATAAATAGTATTGCAGCTTCCATAGTTGTATAAATATTGAATATTTTTAAATTAGGGACTATGACTAGTCATGTTACCGTATCACAGACTGAGAAGCTTAAACAACACTCAATTATATACTGACTGAGCTGCAGATGAGTTGGCAAAGATGTAGGTAACAATTATATTGATTTCTCCTGGATCTTGGCTCTGGCTATCAGATATCCATCATCTGTCCATGTCTTGTTTGTGTCCTGGAGTTTCTTCCACTCATAAAGTCATTGGTCCTACTTTTTAGTTCCTGTCATGTCTTTTATGACCACAGTTAAACTTAATTTCCTTTTTAACGGTTTGTCTCCAAATAGAGTCAACCTGAGCAAGAGGACTTCAACATTAGAAGGTCAGAAGATGAATTATAAGGGCATTCAGGTAAAATGGAATTACTGGGGTCTAAAATATTAAAATCTATTTTAACAGTCAGGTGGTTGTGGCACATGCCTTTAGTACTAGCACTCGGGAGGCAGAGGCAGGCAGATCTCTGCGAGGTTAAGGCCAGCCTGATCTACACAAACTTTCCAGGACAGGCGCCAAAGCTATAGAGAAGCCCTGTCTCAAAAATAAATAAATAAATAACCCAACTATTTTAATAATTGTAGCACTACGCCTTTCAGTTTTTACTTTATCTTGCAGGTGACTTCAGCAATCATCTTCATTTCATTAGTGGATAAATATTTCCTTTTTAGTATCATGAATTCAAGAATTCATGTAAACAGTTCATGAAATAAAATCAGTTGGTACAATTTTAAAGACATGCAAAATGTGTCTTCCACGCTGGATTGAAAGATAATTTGCACATAATCTGAAGAACAGGGTGTTGGACCTGGGCTATGCAAAACCTGGAAAAGACTGCATTTTCTCTCCCAAACGCAAAATTCATCATTCAAGCCCTATCCCTAACAACCTGGTGCAGTGCAGCAAAGGAGTGTCAGATTGTAATAGCAATCACTATACTGAAAAAAAAAAAATAAAAATAAAAACACAGATTTTGTAGAAATCGGTCAACAGGATTGTGACCCAATGACTGTGGAAAATCTGTCTCTCTGACAATCAGCTATATAATCTACTCATAGGCAAAAGAAATTAAGTAGAATATGCTTTCTGTTTTCACCTGATATCTAGAAAGCCTTGATCTTCCTCAGCTAAGATGCTGTAATATTGATTTCCACTCTGTCACCCTCTGTTCTCTCTGTATCTATTTTCACTGTTTGCTTTCAATTCTCTTTTAATTTTCTCATTTTGAGTCTTCAGCAACTGTTCACGGGGGTTACCGAGCCTTATAACATCCTTTGATGGTAGCAACTCAACTTATTATAATTCTGAGGACTTGGTAAATATTACATCTTGTTTACTTTTTTGAAATACTCTTTATTTTTCATTCTCCACAAAAATGCTTCGCTTACAGTTGTGGTACAAGTTATTGCATTCAATCTGCATTTCCCAGGTCAGCAAGTCACCAAGGTTCACTGGCAAGCCACAAGCTTTCTGATTCTATCCATCACTAATTTATCAACCTGAAACACAAGAAACTTCTGCCTTCACCTTTCCCATGGAACACAACCATGAAAAATATTCAAGCCTTATCAATAACCTATTTCCTTTCTCCTGTATCATTTTTGCAATGACTTTCAGCATAGGGCTTCAAAAGACCTTACTTTTTTTTTTTAAAACCTAGGTAGAATCTGAAACCCAATTTGATATTTTCCAATTATTTTTAGACTTGGTATGATTTTATTTGCATATTTCTGTTGCAGTACACTATGAAACTTCTACTGCTTCAGTACTGACATATTTCATGTGTGCCTTCTGAGAAGAAAAATAGACACCTTTTTCGTATTGTCCTCCATTGCTACCTTTAAACCCCACTTGATTTTATTAGGCTTTTCTGTACTTTAATAATTTCCACATGAATCATTTTCTCATTTCTTTTAAAATCAAATCTTTTAAAATCAAATCTCTACAAGATGTCTTAGAAATTCCAAGAGAACAGCTGTAAACATGTCACAGCTTAGCTATTGCTTTTTATTTTAAATATAAAAATCCATATTGTTTTCCAATTTATGCTCAGTCTTCTACACCTATTCAATTCATCCATCAACATACCTTGATAGTGCCTGCACCAACAAATTCTCTAACTATTTTTATTTGTACACATTATATAATTTCAGTATATATATATATATATATATATATATATATATATATATATATATATGCATGTGGTGTGTGTTTGTTGCATGATTCTATTTTCAGTGAGGCAGTCACTGAACCTAAAGGCTAGATGCATGGATTGTTTTTTCACTTCTACTTTGAGAAAGGTTTTCTTTAGCTTACATAGACGGGTATTTAGCAAGATTTGTAGCTCAGGCTGGCCTTGAACCTTTGATCCTCTTTCATTAGGTTACCATGATTATAGAATTACAAGTTTGCCTCAGATACCTGACTAATAATTGTAAAATTATTGAGGTAAAATTGTATAAGAACTGAGGTAGAAAATGTAGCTTTTCATGTCATTATACACAAGTTTTACACTTTCAGAATGTAGAGTTACTTACATAAAAATGGGCTAGGATAAAGCATTATCTTTTCACTATTAGAAATACAGTGAATTGATAACAGACGGAATTGTGCCTGTATTTATGCAGCTAACTCTTCGATTATAGTCAACAGCTGCCTGTATAACTCATATATCTAAAACTGTTTATTTACATGAATAGAATTAAAATAGCTGATGCCTTTAAGCATAAACAAACATCAACAAATTTATATTAAAATTTCCATAATCAAATAAAATCATATGATTATTTAAACCGGGACTCCAATTGTATTCATTCTTTATATGTAAGAGATAGGATGTGCTAGTAGCACAGTTGCTTAAATTATCTTATTAGAATTTTCCTTTTAGTAAAGATTGCTTTGTGAAGTTTTTGATTCCCAGAATATCTGAATAGAAAAGAGACTTTCAGGGACACTACTGCCCCAGATAAGAATACAATCATTCATTACCAACCCTTACCACTTGAACACATCTGTAGACTACATTCTCATTACAAAACAGTTGTAGTGGGTATAATACAAAATAAAAAGATGATTCTCGCAATATTTTCTCCCTAGCTATATAATATCATAGAGATAGAATTCTGATAATCCAATCATGTGTACCCATTTAGTGTGAGTAGTACCCATTCTTCTATGTTCTGTGCCTTTATGTTTTAAATATTGACACTAATGAATAAAGTTTATTAGGTTTCAAATGTCTGTAAAGCATTTAATTGCCTACCTCAATCTCATTTATTAAGAACTGGATTTCTGCCACAGTTAAAGAAACAGACTTCTTTAGGGAAACCGAGGCAGCTTGTATATAGGATCTGGCGAGCTCACATTTGCAAATACATATTTTTACAATGTCAGATTGAGTCTGGGCTGGAATTAGCAACAAACAGAAAGTTGTTTTAAAATTAGGAGAACAGGAGAAGTCCAAAACTTACAATTTTAAACCAATTTTCTCTGGCATAATAAGATGTATTTATCATGTGAAGGGCTTGAACATATTTTACTTTCCTTCCCCCCCCCCTTCATAAATAACATATGGATATTTTATAGTTTAAACATTATTAATTAACATTTGTGAGATTATATTGCTTTTTTTTTTCTATAGCTTTCACATGAATGTGCTGATCTACAAACTGGAATGAACTTATACCATTTAGTTCTGGCAGTCTTTGGAAAAAGCGATTGATAATGGGGAGGAGACTCCCTGCTACTCTTCCACAGACGCACAAAGTACAGAGGTAAGCAGATCTTAGACCACCTAGGGGTTTCACTTAATGGTTAACCTGATCACTTATTTAAAAGATTTACCTGCTGAAAGTTGTTTGCTTATTGGGTGGGACGGGGGAAGATCTTAAACCAGAATGTGTGATTTGTATTCACTTTTCTGATGTTTACTTTGCACCACCATTTACAAGAAGTTACTTGGAAGTCCACATGGCAGGCTTCTTTCGGGTACCAGAGAGATGTATTATCCTTAGTTCACTTGAGCTTATTGTCTCAGCATGATACTACAATTATTTAACTAAAAGTATTTGACCCCAACATTACGAAAAATAGATTGGTGATATTTGTAGCACAAAGTTACATCTTCTATACACTAATTTGTTTTTCATGTAATTATGAATATGTAAGATGCTATAATATTAAAAGCATCAATGATAATAAGCAAGGTAGGATCAACATTTTATATTTGAAGTTATTAGATTTTCACCATGGGCTCCATTATTCAAAAAAACTTGTATAACTGTTGGGGGCTATGGACCCTGAGACCCTGAATTTCTTCTGAACAACTTGTTGTGCTTGCAGCTGCTCTAAGCAAAACAATTTGTTTTTCTGAGCCTTACAGCTGCTCTGAGCACAAGACCCTGATGGCATGCTGAAAGATCTGCAGCTGAAAGATCCCCAAAGCTGGGGCATGGCCAGAGTCTTTATATAAGCTGCCCCTGAGCACAATAAAGTTGGCTTCCCTGCACAGGGATGACCCGTGTCCTCCTGTTTCTGTCTCTGTGTGTATAATTTTAAATCTCCAGGCCCCTCTTTCCCTGCTCGCAAACTGTAGAGTAGCTCACAGAGCACTCAGAATCATTATAGTTTTACACATAACCCTATTACATTCATTCTTCTTTTACATATTATGATACAGACATCATTATATAAACAAACCAGACAGCTATAAAGAACAATGTCATTTTGGTGTAATCTAAGTAAACACATGAGGGAACTTTGATATCTTTGGATAAAATAATAACCTCTGAATTCATCATTTCTCCTCTATTTTCTTTGGAAGCAACAAAAAACTAGAAAAATTAAATGTTTAAGATGTAAGTCTTCATAAAGTCTGCTTCTGTGATCTTCTATACATATTATTTATGGTATTTTCACAGTAAAATTATTTTTATTGTATTCATAATATTTCACTTCATTTCATAAGTCTACTGAATTAATAAGCTATGTAGCCCTTTGGTAATAACAACTTTTCTTAAAAATAAATACGAGAAATATTAACACATATTAAATAACACATGAGATGAGTTTTACCTTTAAACACGTTATTCATGCGCACTAAAGTTTTCTGGTCTCTGAAGATATCTTTATATCCCTATTACTCTGCTCTGATTGTGGAAAAGAAAAAAGACAAAAGTTGTCATTATATAATGTTCTTGAGACAATAAGATATACAAAACTGCCTTTCAAAAAAGAAGAATCAAGGACCCTGTTTACATTTTATAGAGTATACCAATTTGGCTCTTCTTTTTATTTTTATTGAATGTTTGGAGTTAATCTTATTTCATAAATTTCTATGAAATCAAGCATGTGTTTTAAAATTTCAAAATTATGTTTTCTTTGCTGCAAGAATTTTACTTACACTCTTCTTTAAAATTCATCTTTATGGAGAGCATCTGATCATTCATGGATCCAGAATTCTTCATGTCTCAAAATTTAACTTACTGAATGCCTTCAACTACTCTTCTGTGGAAACTAAATGATGATCTAAGGAAATATGAATAAGTTCCAATAAAGCACTTTATTATATGGGAAAAACGGAGATAAAGTAATGATTATGGAAAAGGACCAGAGTTTTATGTTTAGAAAGGCAAATATTTTATGGATGTTTTTAATATATTTCACTGTGCTTTTCATTAAAACTGAACAGATTAGTGAATTCTCAGACTCTTTGCTCACATATTCCACCACTTTAATATTCTGGTGTTTTAGTACTCACTTGCTCCTGCCTTGACAAGCAGCTGTTAAGGCTGGGTATGGCATTTTGTTGTATCATTTAATTTTTCAACACAGCTTTATGTAATAAATCTGTTGTCAGCCTGTCTATTCATGTCACTCTGAGACACATGAGGAATGAAGCTCTGAGAACAGCAAAACTAAGTGCATTTATTCCTTCGTGGCTAAAAGCAATGGATCAACAGCTAAATAAAAGTGTCTGCCTCTTTGACATTACAAAATGCATGCTGCGTCTTTCAGCATGTTTTTTTAAATCACATTCTCAAGCTACCACTTGCATTAAAAAGATCAGAAGTTTTGCCTCAACCAGTTGGTTCTGTAGTTATTTTTAAGCAAAATTAATCAATTTATTTTCATCTAAAAATTACTCACTAGGTAACTGGTCCAAAGTCATGAACTCAGTTGCCAACTGTAGAGGTAAGCATCGTATATATATATATTTTTTTTTTCTGACAATAAATTGCTAAGCAGATTTGTAGTTAAGGTAAAACAGTAGTTACTTCTTTCAAGTACATACCATGAAAATTAGAGAAATCAGTTGATTCTACCAGTCTCATTTCCACCCCCTGCAAAATGAAGCCGACATTCTTTGGTGATGTCGAAGGTAACTTTCAGATCCAATGAGATGTGCTACTCTAAGCTCCTAAACCACACACCATTATTAACTCACATGTACAAGACCTAAAAAAGAAGCTGAGCATTTAAAGCAAGCTGCTGCCTCTGCAATGCAGTTCAGCATGTTCACTGCATTTTGTTATAAAGAGGGAGTAGTTGAATCTTATTCAGAGCATGCAGCATAGAGATTAAGCAGAAAGTGTTTTTACAATATACTTGGGAAGTGATACCCATCCTCTTGTCTCTCTTTATGAATTCAATCCGCAATGCAATCAGCATGCCTAATGAACTGTAAACCTCACACCTGCCTCTGCATACTACATGCTAACCTCATCTCATGATGCATCTCCCCTTGTGTGCTTTTACTATTGATGTAAATTCTTTAATACTAGTGATCAGTTAGGGAAAGCACTGTCTGCATTTCAACCCCAAAATGACAAAGTCTATTCTTGTATGCAGTGTGGAGATTTTTTCTGACAGACTGAGCATTTATTTACAGGGGCTGTCCAGCATCGAAAAGGGCTCTGTTAACACAAACAAGACTTCAGGTTCTTCTCATTTACTGTCTGATGAAAATCGAAGAACAGTATGCATGCCAATGAAGGCCATGAATTTTTCATATATTTTGTCCTTTTTCGGTCTTCTAAACACTGATATTCTCTGAAGTGATTACACAGTCTTCTATCAGGAACTTTATTCCCTAGGTGGCCATGGGCCAAAGGAACATGATCATGACCTGACCTTTTGAAAAGTTTGATCATGCCATTTTACAGCCTTAGAGGAAGAAGAGCAAGCCAGTTCCAGTAATTTGTGAATCAAGGGAACAGAGAAAGAGCAAAGTGCTAATTAGAAAGGTATTTTTAAATTCTTCTTAATTTAAACATTGCCTAAGGCAAATCTCAATTGCAATAGTTTGAAAAGGCTCTGTGTGTATGCATATATATATATATATATATAATCTTTATTTATAGACTTCATTTGTCACATTATTTGCAAGGAATATCATACAATTAGTCTCCTAAAATTTATTTATTCTTCCTGCCATTCACTGTCACTCAATCAGCATTTTCGGAACATAGAGAGTACCAATTATAATCTAAGCACAGCAAGAAAAGTTAATGAACTTATATAGGAACATATTAATTTCAGTATATTTAATAGGTTAAATAGCTATTCATATGGACATTTTGTTTTGATGTAATAGTAAAATATGTAGAATTTAAACATTTGTATTTTGGGGGAAAATAATCATAAATCAACCAGTTTAAAGAGAAATTATTCTCTTTATTTAAATTATTGCAAATTATTGAATAACCAAATCTTATGGCTATGAAAAGACAAAATATTACTTATCTAATAGAGCATATTTAATTTATAAAATGTAATACAAATTTGAGAATGTATATTCAGGCACTAATAAAAATTAAAATGTTTTCTAGAGAAAAATACTAGTTTGTAACGATTATTTATTGATTGATAGGTTTTAATGCTTTATTAATATTTATATCACATTATACTTGTTATTAAATAGATTATTAACTCAGGGTATAAAATAATAAGAATTCTTTACAGAGAAACATGTCTGTTTGACCTATGACTTAAGCAATTTACAGATAGTCAATAGAGAAATATAGCTGGTCAACTGGAATTTTTTAGTTAGAATAACAACATTTATAAATTTTATCCAAATTCCAGAACTGACAAGTGGTCTACTAGGAGGGGTTACATAAAAAGGGCAGTGCAGCCCTGGCCGATTGCAGATGCTGCCACAATAAGACAAATGGCAGCACTCATGTATGTTTGAGATTAGAAGCATTTGCTGAATTAATTAGAAACATTTTCAAGCCTTTGACCATTTTCCAAAACTGTAATCAGGAATAGTACAATCTTGAAGTTAAATTTCTTAAAAAAAAAAATAAGTCAAGTTAGCAAGACGTTATTGTGTACTTATTATGTCTCAATATTGCTCAAGCCTTCCATGAGGAAAAACTACTGTTTCTCATGTTCTTGTCATGGGAGTCTACAATCCTATTAGACAGGCTGATGGCTTCCCCTTTCACTGCACACACCTCATTTCACTGGGCTCTTTTCCACTAGCCTTTCTTCTGTTCTCAGAATGCACAATGATCAGACCCAATTAAAACACTTCATCTTGAGAACTCCTATTTTTCTATTGGATCTCATTTTAAATGCCGTTTACTGAAGAAATTTTCTAGTCACTTCCATTTAAAAGAAGCTACAATAATCCTTCCAGCTAGTCTCCTTCCTAGAATAAAGTGCTTTCTCTTGATTTTGTCACATTTAATGCCTATGTTTTAATGTTATTTGTTTCATATCTGCCTTGTAAATTAATGATAAGAATATTAGAGGACAGAGGTTGTCTGGTTTGTTAGAAATTATGTCCTTTTAACTTAACACTATCATTTCTCACCCTTAGTCCTATTGACTACACAGTACTTTACTGACTTACATGTAGCAACTATAAACGTTTCCACAAACTACTAAATGTTTTCAGAAGGCAATTTCTTCTTTTATCAAGGTCAGTAATCCTGTACTGATATCATACCATATGTATTATGTGAATAATTGATAAACTGATAATATCTATCATTGTGACCATTTTAGACCTATTGTATTATTCTTAGATTTCCAATTTCATAATTTATCTATGCATTAAATGAAAACATATGTAGGCACAGTCAGCTCAGTTTGATCATATGTTTTTTGTTGTTTTGTTTTACTTTTTGTTTGCTTGTTTTTTGAGACAGGGTTTTTCTGTGTAGCTTTGGTGCCTCTCCTGGAACTAGGTCTTGTAGACCTGGCTGGCCTCAAACTCATAGAGATCTGCTTGCTTGTGCCTCCCCAGTGCTGGGATTAAAGACAAGCGCATCACCACTGGCTTCAGGATAATGTTTTGCAATTCTGGATAAATATCACTGTCAGGCTATATCTAATAGATATAGACTGCTGGCCCTTGTATAAATTATTCAGCAGATATATTTATCAGGAAAGCAGGACATTTTGTTGTATATTGGATGTTTGAATCAGGGTCTCACTGTGTATTTCAGGCTCGCATGGAACTCTTTGTATATGTGGGGAATGTCTAGAACACACGTCTCTACTGTGTCAACACAGATGCAGAAATCCTGTGAGATTTCTGGGATGCTCACCTTTGAGATTAGTACTTGGTGTAACCGACGACTGAAACTAAGAGTTCTAAAGACTATATTCAAAAAGAGAGACCAAATATGTTAAGATCAATTATCAGACATAATAAAACTGGCTCTGTGATTAAGTTCAAGTTCAGTGCTATGATAATGACTTCAGAATCTGTCATTTCCTAGGTATTAGGTAAGTATCTCCCGTAAAATGGATAAGATGGTACCAATCAAGATAAAATACCAAGGAAGACAGCCTTTGATATCTTCATCAAAACAAATCATTCAAGGACCACCCTTCCCAAACCTGCTGACTTCACACATGGGCATGCTAGCTACTGACAGATATGAGATCTGTATGCATCCCAAACAAATTGAGAATTTGCCTTCAACTACTTTAATGATCTCATTTTAATATTTCACATCTTAGACAGCATAGTAAGGAAGATAAATTAAATGTAAAACCATTAAGCTCTCTGGGACATAACTATTTATGTAGCAATATTTCCTCTCAACTTGTTTATACTTCTGTTGACTACTTGCAAAACACATTAGAGATTTTAAGCTTAATAGTTCATTCATTAGATAAGAATATCTGATAAATAGTGAAGATTCTACAAGTTTATGTAAAGTCAAAGTCCATATTTAGAGCTTCAGAATACAGAATGAAAATATTTTCCTACATTTTATAGCTGAGACCTCCATGCCTCCATACCTTAGAATCCAGGCCAGGATGATACATACTCTTTCTGCCTTACCTCTGCACACTCTGCTTTCCCTGCCTTCCTTTGCTCATTCCTTCTACCCCTTTTTGTTTTCTCCTTTGATTAATAACTTCTAAGTCTTTCCCTGAGTTTTAAATGAAATATGTTTATTTGTGAAGTTTTCCTCTCCTTCTAATTACAAGTGCATTTTAGGAACAGATTGACTTGCCTACTGTTTTCTATTTTCATTTATTTTGTGGATTTGTGTGAGTGTATGAGAGAGAGAAAGACAAAGAGAGGAAAGAGTGAGGGTGGGAGAGAGAGACAGAGAGACACACAGAGAGACACACAGAGAGATAAGTTTTATTAATTTCTAATGATCCTACTAAAGATCCTACCAAAGTGTAATCTTCACAAAGCAAAAGCGCCTTTCCATTATGGTGAGCTCCTGCTTTTCAAGTCTGACAACCCCTCCTTCCACTAGGATGACTATGAGAATCACAAGTGTGAACTAGGCTTTTATATGAACTGATGCTTCTTTTTAATGGATTATAATACCTGGTCTTTTTTGTGTGTATGTTTTCTGTATAAAGACTTTTGATTATAATCCTTCATTAAAATATAACTTAGTTTCATTATCACCAAAATCTACACTAACTAAAACTTTAAGCATATAGCATACCTTGTGGATGTGAATGAGTCAGAAACCCAATAACCTTGCTACCGAAACTTTTTCATTTGCACTCCCTCTCTCCTTCCCTCTCTCCCTTCCTTCCTTCTTCCTTCACTACATCCTTCTCTCCCTTCCTGCCTTCCTGTCTTTCTCCATCTGTCCTTCCCTCTCTTCCTCCTTCCCTCCCTCCCTTCCTCCCTTCTTCCTTTTCTCTTTCTCTATGTCTGTCTCTGTGTCTCTGTCTCCATGTGTCTCCCTCTCCCAGACTTTCTTTTTTTTTTTGAATCTTTCCTTCTCCCTCCATTCCATCTTTGCTCACCACCTCAGAATATGCCTGAATATTAACAGTAGCACAGTCTTCTTCATTCAGTGGTTCTGTTGAAATTGCTGTTTCTTTCATTATTCTCTTTTCATATCTAATGGAAAGGATTATCTTAGCTTTGGGGGAAGTATTCTTTCTTCAGATTTTTTTCGTAAGACCTCTGTTCTCTGTAATCTAGATAAATTGCCAGGCAAGCACATTGTAACCTTGGTGAATTTATCTATAGGAACACTCACATAAGCTTGAAATTAGTACGCCCCTGGAGACTATCCTATTTTTCCTTCTTATTCAGACTTTTAGGGGAATAGTCAGTGTGTTAGAGTGGAGCAGACAGAATTTGCAAGCAGAATGATATTGGCTCACCAATCGTATTATTTTACACTTGAATGAGAAACTGTGACAGTGTGACTTTTCCCCCCTGAGTGCTACTTTAACTTTCTGTCCCTATACAGAGGCAAAGGGCTTTTTGGTAAGGGCCTGAGTTTGTGGAACTTTAGTACCTCATTGCTATTTCTCAGCCCTCAGTTTGGAGACAGGTAATTTATATCCATTTGCCCGGTACTTTATGTAGTCATAGGCTACCAGATTCCCCCAGAAAGCTTGATCCTATAATGTTTTGATAAACAGGCAGGCTCAAATTATTTAGCAGTTCTTTTACAGAGTCAAGGAAAACTTACAGCAGCATAAAATATCATAGCATTTTCCAATCAATATGCTTTGCTAGACTTTCAGACTGCCACTAGTGTTTACTTGTGAAATCTTACTGAACTCAGAGGATTAAATAAGGAACAAGATTCTATATTCTGTAAATACAGCTCCATAATATTGATTTCTGTTTCTTTATGTGGACAGCAAATTTCTGCTACTACTTCTAAAGGAGTTGTACTTAATAACTTTCTGTGCTTATTACATACCTTCAATTGATTTAAAACAATCCAGTAGGAGATAAATAGTTTTTAAAAGTAATAATTTTATTTGTATTTTTTTGAGTCCAGGTCTTCATCCATGCTAGCCACATGTTCTACCACTGAGTTATACATCAAGAGTATATCATAATATTTTAGATTTGTAAAATTATGAGAAATACAAATATGTAGTTATCAATTTCTCTTAACGGTTACTGATCTGAATGTGATACTACTTTAAGAAACATAAGAATTACAGACAATAAATGGGCTGCTGAGAGAGGATAATTTGGTCATCTAGAGGTTCTAGCTCACCTAATAGGTATTTCAATCCCAGTGATCAGCACTAAACACATATTAAACACATATACATGTGAACTTTATAAAATGAACTTCGATATTATATAGATATAGATAGACATAGTTATGTATATATAACTATTAAAGAAGTGATCAAGAATTTGAGAGAGAGAGAGTCATAAAGGAATTTGCAGGGAGCGGGGAGGGGAAAAGAACTGAGTAAATCCAGTACACATGAGTGGAATTTTTAAAAAGAATAAATTAAAATAAGAACAGAAGAAACAGCATTTAAGTAAATGGACTAGAATCTTATTTTGGCTAAGATACTGGGTAATAATATTAATCCATATTTGCCTTTAGCTCAATTTACTAAGATTTACTAAGATAATCTAGTAATAATAATCCACTCAGATAATCTATTTTTTTTTTGACTTTTCAGGACAGGGTTTTGCTATGTAACTCCATTTATCTTTGGCTGTCCAGGAACTCACACTAGGCCATGTGTTCTCAAACTCAGAGATTCACTTGTCTCTTCCTCCCAAGCACAAAATTTAATGTGTGTGCCACTATGGTACAGTTTAGAAACAATTTGCTATCAATATCATCTTCTCTAGACTATGCATAATGAAGTCATGATACTTCAGAAATATTTTCAAATATTACTGTCTTCTTTTATTTCTTCAGTGTTTATTCAACATCTAACCCCAAAAGCAAGTAGTACTTCTCTGGAAGTTATTATGCACAAGCAATACATTTTCTCTAACATTGAAGTTTTCTTTTAAGAAAGAACATTTTGAAAATATCAAATTAATGCAATAATCATATAAAGTCAGGTTAAATAGCCTGAAGAACTAAAGACAAAAGACAGTATTAGGAGATAGAGAGTACAGTACTAATTGATAAAAAGCTGATCAAAGGGTGCCACACTTAAGAGTCAGACATTAATGAGAGGCATAAATAAATTGCGAGTTAACAATATAGATATGAGGGAAATTTTTTTCTAAGCATACAACACAGGAAGAGGGAACCCTCTTGGGCTAAAGGATATTTTGATATTTTCAAGATATAAAGGTAAGACTGGTGTGTTTAAGTGGGAAGGGATATCAAGAAGAAAAAACACAATTTCATGTCATAGTTTCAAGAATAGTACCATCAAGGCTGGGAAAAGCAACCATCATTGGAAATTGGTTTCAAAAAGCCAGTTTTAGTGCCAGGTACAGGTCCTGATGCCACTGCTAGGAGCTCCATGAACAGACTGAGTTACACAACATGCAGAGGGCCTAGGTGGTCCCTTGCAGGATCCCTAGCTGTTGTTCTAGAGACCATGAGCTTGGTAATAACTCATTTTGATGTGTCATTCTTTGTTGATGTCTATTGAAGCCTGTCCATTTCTTCAATCGGACTGAGGAGGAGTGGATGGGAATGATGGTATATGGGAGGCTATGGGAGGGAACCGGCACAGAGGAGAGAGGAGAAACTGTTGTTGGTATGCAAAATAAGTGAAAATAATTAATTAAAAAAGAAGAACAGTAGTGCAAAATGGAAGGGAAGAAGGTGAGGAGTTATTTCTTCAATGATTTTTTCTAACTTCCAACATTGTCTTCCTTTTGTTGCATTTATGATTGAAATAGAAGAAACACTTACGAAAATAGAATGTAGACCTCCATCAAATGACAGTCAGTTTACTATTAGAAATCAGGATCACTACATTTCTATAAGTGCTACATATGCTCAAACAATGAGAATTATCTAGGAAGGAATTATATATCTCATAACTCCGCTACCCTCCATCCTAGAAAACACAACCTGTGAAATCAAGCATCAACTTTCATTTTCGCATCTGTCTGTGTGGATACAAGCTATAGAGTTTATCTGTATTGCTCTGAGTAATGAAAGTTTTATTGTATGTGTAGGGAAAGAAAAATACGATTTAATATAAAAAGCAAAGGTTCTTCCTTCTATGGGAGAAGCATTATTCAGCTCCAGGAACTGACATCCTTTGCTCAACAAAACACTTCAGTGCTCATGTTAGCTATGAAAGGCCAAATCTTCCAGCCACTTAACATAAGTGCTGCTACTTTTCAAAAGGATTTCTGAGTGTCATGATAATTCACATTTTACTGTCCTTCAGCAACATGTGAGACAGCTTGCAAGAGATGATCCGTCTTTGGGTGAAGATGGTCCAAAGAACTGAGTCTGGAAAGGTCATGGACAGGATAGAAAACAAAAGAGCAGGACCTACACTAGAGTCTCCACTGTAGCCACTCCCATGTCTGATACAAAGCACAGTTCTCATGCCTGAGCAATGTGATAACCAGCTCCTTTTAAAAATAGCATTTTACTAATTATTTGAGAATTAGTATTTCGGTCATATTCATCTTTACCCACTCCTTCCCCAAATCTTTCATGATCTACCTCCAGTCTCCCTGCCTACTCCAAATTTTCTGTTTTTGTTTAATATCCCACTGAGTCCAATTTGTATTGCAAATATACTCATGAATGTGAAGCCATCCACTAAAGGATGGTCAATTTACCAGGGATCTTACCCTTAAAGATAACTATGTCTTGTAGAAGTCGTCAACTGTCACTAGTGGGAAATCCTGAGACCTTCCGCCTTTATGTTGACATATTGACTGGATTGGCCTTATTTAATGTTTCACCACTGGATAAGTAAGCAAAGCTGCTGTCCATTCAGAGTTCAGTGGTCTGGTCATGGCAGCTGTCTCTTTAGATTCTATATTGGAGCCTCAGAATGCAGACAGAATACACCCTCAGAGGATGCACCAGCATCACATTTTGTTCTGCTTATACAAACAGCTCAAATTTACCTTTCATTGGGTATTAATTTATGTCATGAGTGCTTTGTTGTGCAAATTACTGAGCTATTGCATTTGATTTTCTTGGATTTGCAGAAAAGATGGATTGCAGAAAAATAGACACCAGCGATGGAGAGGATGGGGTGCTGAAACGGGTCCTTAAGCAGAAAAAGCAGGAATTTTCAAATCATGGTTAATGAATCCTGAGTTACATTGTTTCAGAATAAATGTCTGGGATACTTGAGATTGTGACAAGCAAGAACACTTAAGGCACATCTTCTAGTTGTTAATAGAATGAAAGGATTATAGTAGTTAGGGTATGATTCATTTCTATTTGGTTATGCTCTGCTGCACAACAAAACAATATAGCTTCATGTTTAATTGGAAAGATGATTCATATGAGAACAGGAATGGGAGAAAGCATGTGGACAGCAGTGATCATTTATTGGCCTCTGTTCACAAAAGGTTGATTTTTAACTTCTAAGTCTCCACTGAGACCACAAGCAAGTACAAAGCACAAAATAGAATTGGGTGAAGCTTGAGCTGGCAGAGGCCTTATCGAGCACACAATCTAATTCTTTCAATTTATAGATGAGGAGACTGAAACCCAAGGAGAGAAATTGAGTGGATTGAGATTACACTCCAACTGCCTAGCACAGAGAAGGATCTATGATTACTTCATTCCACTGTGCTTTTATGCCGTACAGTTAATTCATCAAAGAGAAACGTAGGAAAAGAAAATGTAAGAATTAAGAAATGTATTAAATAATAAAAACAATGATGATTTTTGCCCACTTTTAAATTGCTGTGTTAACTTGCTCCTACATCTTTGTAACATTTAATAATTCATGTATCCATGTTATTTTTCTGCTCAGATTTTAAAATTGTGTTCTCCCTTTCAAAAGGGTATCCTACACATTATAGGTGGCTGTTCTTTATGCCTATTACCACTTACAAATGACCTTTAACCTTTCCCTGCTCTTTCATTGCATGAAGTATATCAAGCACTTTTCACATGTGCTGGCTGAAGTTCTTTATGATGTCAGAGATAATTGTTTTGCCCTCAGGGAAAGAATGTACTCTCACCTACAAATGATGGCTGTAGAATCATCTCAGTAAAAAATGAATGAGACATGAGATTTTAGATTCTTTTGTCTTATCAATTATTGAAGAAAGAAACTTTCCTCAGTGCAAGGAGAATACTAAAACTACCAAGAAAAACAATCACAAGACATGAATTTGTGGGTACAGTAAGTAAGACAGAAGGCATCAAGCTGTTAATAAATGAGACAGGCAAAGTTTTACCTACATTTACAGTTTATCAGCTGAAATTGTTTCTGGTTTGAAAATATAAAAGTAAAATTGAATTTTATTACCAGAGGGGAAAGCTGAGTTAAGTCTATGCTTTATAAATTCCACATTAATTTCTTTCTAGAGAAAAATAAATGTTTGGCTGTTACACCAATGAGAAGTACCAAAAGTAACAGAAAGAATAAAAAGATATAAGTCAGATGTTGAGCACATTCATATACAAAGATAAGTCATAAATGACTATGACTTAAATAAAGCACTATTTTCAATAATCCATTTCTAAACATTGGTTTGTTTATTATTTGTTTTCTGAATGAGCACCAAAAAAAGTGATCATTTTCCCCACTGTCAAGGCAGAAAACAGTAAAAAACTGGCTCCCTGATATTTTTTTGACATTTTCTTATTTTTTCATATCAGAAATTAAACAGAAAGAAGGAAAACAACTACCCTGGCACCATTCACACCATCACCATTTACATGATGATTTCCTAAAGTTTTTAAAGGCTTATAAATATCAAACTTGCATTAAAAATAGTTGGTATTTAAGCCATAAATTGTGACGCAAACCTTCAACTATCATCATGCAGCCAGAAGGATCTCCACAAGTTAAAGTCAAACTGAGGCACATAGTGAGTTACAAACCAGCTCTGTTCTACATAGGAAAACTTTGTCTCAAAAAGTTAAAAACAAGACAAAAATACTTGGTATTTTACTGCATACATGCTACGAAAAAACACAGTTTGTTGCAGGTGTGTAATAAGCCAACCTTGTTATTATACATGTATTTAAACAGCCTGGAAATATACAAAATTCCTAACATCTACCAATAATAATTCTATATGAAGATACAGTGATACTCTCTTCTTTTCATGATGTTTACTTTCTATAAGAATACTCCACAATATAAATTAAGAATCTCAGCTATATGAGGAAACAGAGATTTCAGAGAATCGATCTTTAGGTTACCTGACTTCACAAATTCTTTCCAATTCACCAATCTCCCAAATCTTAGCAGGTTCTCAGATTTTTGAGGCAAGAAGATTGGCAAAATCAGCATTGTAAAAACAACATTCCATCAATGGCCACATTGTTAAATTGAGAAAAAAAAAATCTCAAAAAGAAGAATTGGATTTGGCTAGAGTTTTCTTGTGGTTTTCTTGGTTTGCTTTTGGGTTCTTAGTAAGAACTTTGCAATAAGTGAGAAGAGGGGATTGCTCTCTTCTCTCTCTGACACTAAATGCTGGAAAAATAGGTCAGTGAACAGATAATTAGAAAAAGGGGATGGAGATAGAGAAATTAAAAAGTAGATGCATACATAAATAAATGATAGATAGATAGATAGATGATAGATAGATAGATAGATAGATAGATAGATAGATAGATAGATAGATAGATAGATATAGATGAATAATGAACACAGAGATGATAGATAGATAGTATTTGGTCAGAATATAGAGGAGTCCCTAATGTTGTGCAGAATAAAGATACAAAACAAGCTTCTCAGATATGATATGATCATTCTAGAAAGTAAAAACAGATGAAATAACAAATACTCAACATCTTGAACTTAAATATTAAAGATAAGATACTTATTAAAATTTTTTACCTCTCACAAATTTCACTTATATATATATAAAGGAAAATCTTTAGTATCATTACTGAAAAAAGTCATGATTCCATAAGTAGAAAGTAAGTGGAAGAATATGGAGTATCAATTTCTACTGTGCTCTTCATAAATGAGAATTATAGGACTGCTTCGAAAGGTTGAGATGAGAAGTAGAATATAAATTAAAGTTTAAAGTGAAATTTATATTTCTGCTGTTTAAATAATATGAAATGGTCAACTACAAATTTATTTTATTTTATTTTATTTTAATTTTTTAGGATACAAAGGACCTCAGCAAAGGAATAAACTCCTTTGACAACAGGATTCTTCTGTTTTCATTAACAACTATTGGCAGCAAGGCAGTGCAATAGTTGAGCAGAATTAGAGGTTAGCTTTAGTATTATTCTTTCTTTTGAACAAAGAAATTTAAAGTCACAAATTAATCATTAGAAATTCATTTTATAAGATATAATGACTGAAGTAAAATGACAATAAAATTAAGAGAAAATATTTTTGCAGAATATTGTTTCTAAGACATCACAACATTCAAAATTCTTTTAGTCTTATCAAGAATTATGTTTTGCAGAGATATGAAATGAAATTTATCTTAAGGTTTCAGAAATTGCCATTTCATGTATGTTATACTAATGATTTTTGTTACTACTGAGCATGTAGACTGTCTTCTACGATAATAAGTCAGCATTCAAACTGAAAATAATAAGCCTTTGTGTACTTGATTTTAAATTAAGCAATCAATTTTATGTTATGTGTATGTATGCTTTACCTCCCTGCATATTTGTGTACCGCACATATGATTTGTGTCCATGGAAGCCAGAAGAGTGTATCAGTTTCCCTGGAACTGGAGTTTCAGGTGGTTATGACCACCACCTGCCTAAAAGAAATCAACCTGTGTCCTTTGGAGAAGAAGTCTGTGCTCTGAACCCCTTCTACACATCCCATCGTGCTTGTTCATTCAAATATTCACAAGTGTTCAATGAGTCCCTGCAACATTCTAGATACTTTTTGATCTGAGAATTTACTGTACCAAAGCAAGAAAAACTTCATTATTCTTTATAAATAATGAGCTTTATAAATAATGAATAAAAAAGTTGATTCTTTTCATACCAAAAGAAAAGAAAAATTAGATGAGCATATTAAAGATAAATCATTTCCAATATTTGATAAGAAATAAAAATTTTATTGGGGGTGGAGGTTCCTAAAGAATGAAAAGGCAAGCGCTTAGAGATGCAGTCTGATTTCTATAAACCATCAGTCCTAGTGGTTTTAACCACATTGTAGGAAACAAGATTCCCATGAATTTTTATTCTTGTTTTGCTTCATGGGATAAGCAGCACTCTACACAGCAGCCCATGTATGAAGTAAATATTAATGCTATTGACATCCCCATTATAGAGCCAAAAATTGCAGGCAAAATGAAGCCTAAATAAATTACTTTGTATCATTAATACCAGTTAATTTTTTTATTCAAACCTATACATAGCTCCTTCCACCACATTTACTGTTTCCAAAAATTGTACATTCTAAGAAAAACTTAATAACTGGTTAGGAAAATTGAATAACCTTAGCAACATTTTCCACAATGTAAACTTCAGAAATAAGAGGGTTCCTAAACAGTACCAAGAGAACAAGGCAATTACTGTAACTTTTTTGAGCTTGTGGTGTGAGATGAGATGTGTGATTTTCCAGAAATAAAACATTGCTAAATTCCACAGTATTCATATTTCATCAGAGAAAGAGATAGCACAACAATCTCAGTATGCCAGGGCAAGTCACATAACTGATGAACAGGGAATAAGAGAAGAGGTGGTGCTAAAGATTCTTGTGGAAGGTGGGACGAAATGGTGTCCACAAACATCCCCAGATGGTAATAGAGTCAGACAGATTCTTAAAGAAAGAAAACAAAGTCCTTAGGCTAAGAACAGCTTGTACAAATGGATGAAAAAAAATATATATTTGAAAGGGTGTAAATATGTTCCATCTGCGACAAGGCTGGAAGCAAAGAGTGATTACATAGGAAAGGTAGGGTGGGAACAGCTGGAGAGTTATTTAAAAGTCAGAGGAAGGGGAGTGGCAAGAACTGATTTACACTTGTGAAGCAACCATTGCACTCGATTTGAGGGATGTGATGGAACAGGAGTGGGAGGTAATGCTTAAACCCAAGTGACTGCTTTAGTGATTATTAGTGCTTGGGATTTAAGAGCAACCGTGAAAATATGGAAGAAACAATATTTGAACTAGCAGGAGTATCCTGAATTTCTATTTAAAATTTTAGCAGAGCATTTTATTCCTGGTATACCTTGTGCTCAAAAAGATCACTTAAATTATCAAAATTTTATCAACTAAAAACAAAAATAATTTTACCAAAAATCAACAAATATCAAATTCTTCTACCAAATTAATATATGGAAGAGAGTCAAATATTTCAATTTGAAGAGTTCACATGTAAAAATTTTGTTCGTATTTATTTTGGCAATCAATCATTTTAAATATACTTAATAGTTCAAATGCATCAACCCAAATGCTTCAAATTATTTATGAATAAAGGTAGTTGTAGCTCTATAACCAAATAAAAGGTAAGTAAGCACTTACTGTATGTTTTAACCACAAGGTATAAATAACATATCCCCTTATTTTGATGCAAATACCAAAAATAATAATGTATGAAATTGTTATAATTGTTACTTTTTTTCCTTTCCTATCACCTAGCTCCTAAATAAATACAACAGATACTTATTCTTACTTAAGAAAGCCTGGATTAGCTTGGCTTCTTTCTAGATAGCTTTTCATAAATTATCTAGTCAATCTTTTGCCTCTGGGATTTTATCACTTTTAGTTTATTTACCTTTCTTTATTTCTTACTCTATGGCTTGCAGTGTAGCTGATCCCTGGAATAATCCTCTCCTTTTGCTCCCTGATTTCTCTCCAGATTTTCTTTCCTACTTACTCTCTCTGCCTGACAACCTTGCTTATTCTTTATCCTGCCTAGCTATTGGCCATTCAGCTCCTTATTAAACCAAGCATGTGTTTTAGACAGGCAAAGAAATATAACTTCACAGCTAAACAAATGCAAGATAAAATGTTGCCACATATCTTTGTATCATTAAATAAATTTTACACAGTATTAGCCAATGTAACATGTGTTCAACTAATATTCCACAACAATTTATCTTTACTATTTCTAATAAAACTTTTGTGATGTGGGAGTGTCTTCTATCTATCTGTTGCTTTCATTGGTTAATTAATAAAGAAAACTGCTTGGCCTGATAGGGCAAAATTTAGATAGGTAGAGTGGACCAAACAAAATGCTGAGAAAAAGGAAAGTGAGTTAGTCGCCATAGCTCTCCTCTCAGAGATGGAAGCAGGCTAAAATCCTTCCTGGTAAGCCATGACCTCATGGTACTACACACATTAATAGAAGTGAACCCACAAGATATGAGAGTTAGCCAGTAAGAGGCTAGAGTTTATGGGCCAGGCAGTGTTTAAAAGAATACAATTTGTGTGTTGTTATTTCCGGGTATAACGCTAGCCATGTGGGAGCTGGGCAGGAATGCAGCCTGCAGCTCCTACTACACTCTTGTTTCAGAGTGCAGAGATTACACACTGTTTAAAGCACTTTTCATACCTCTCTGAGGAGCACGTTTTGTATCTCGTGATGTGGAATTACCCCTCTGAATGCTGTGAATATTATTGGTTAATAAAGGAACTGCATTGGGCCTATAGCAAAGCTACATGGGAACAGAGCTATGCAGGGAAAACTAAACTGAATGCTGGAAGAAAAAAGGGCAGAATTAGAGAGAAGCCATGTAGCCCCTCCGGAGACAGATGCTGGAACTTTAGCCAATAAGCCACAGCCATGTAGTGATACACAGAGTAATAGAAATGGGTTAAATTAATAAGTAAGAGTTAGTCAGTAAGAAGTTAGAGCTAAGGGGCCAAGCAGTGATTTAAATAATACAGTTTTTGTGTGATTATTTTGGGGCTAACCAGCTGGGCACTAACTAACAGACTCCCAACACCAATCCCCAGAATACACGAAAATACCAGATGGGTAAAGCATTTATCCTAATTCTAGAGCTCAAAGAGCAGAGGCAGAGGGTCTCCAAACCAATCTGGCATGTCTGAATATGTGTAACAATAAGGTCTGAGCTCAACTGGAAGATCATGTTTCAGTGAATGAGGTGAAAAGTAACTGAGAAAGACTCCCATATCAATCTCAGGCCACTATAATCAAAGACACACACACACAAACACATATACACACACAGTGTATTTGTGCAAGTAGACAGATGTGTAAGTACACAGAAGTTTACCCACATACCTACCAACATACACACCCATGCATGTATATATATATATATATATATATATATATTCACATTATACAAACATATATACAAAAAAGAAAAATAAATACTATTGACTGTTTTAATAAACTATAAATCTGGCCTTTGGAATGAATATAAGTACAAAAAAATTCCCTGAGAGTCTTAAGGATTTTAGTAGTGATCACTGCTAGTTTAAACAGGTTTAGAAATACCTAAAACTGCAAGCTTCCTTGGGGTTCTATGAAGATGTTTCCAGAGAGGTATATGAGACCCATCCTTGAATGAGGGTTGGTACATCCCTTGGGTTACAGGATCAGACAGACCCAAAAGAAACATTGAGAGAATTTGAGACCAGCATCCACATTCTAATTCCTGAGTACAAACATACAGGAATAGCAGACATTGTAAAACGTATCTCCATCTCCTTAACCCATTTGCTAAATAAACTGTTTTATCCTGCTTTGGACAGGTATTTTGTCACAGCAATGAGGAAAGTAACTGATTAATCTGAGCCTTTTGGCTTCTCGAGTGCTGAAAATAAGTGACATTTGAGTGCTAAGCTTTAAACATGGCAAGTATTTGACCTACTCTATGGGTCAGGGAATATTATGGAAGGGGGACATAAAGACATAAAGTGTTGACAATAGAGAGAAAGTCTATTTAACATTCTATTCTGACATGGCACAACCTTCTATACCAATTTCAGAGGAATGAAGTTTCCTGCGCTGTATCTGAACAAGGCTAGGCATGTCATTAGGTAAGCATAGACAAGGAGGACCTTAAGAGAGCATACTCCCGACTCATGGGATCCTGGTATATCCTGATGAGAGACAATCATTGTCTTCAACTGTGTATCCATAGATCAGGCCATCTTCTCAAATGAGTAGTTTAAAATTCATAGTCACACATAAACCCCTGGTTAAAAGCAATCAGTCACAAGACAAAATATCACAGCCTTGATGCAGGGAAAGGAGATGTAAAGAGGAGAGGAAGTTGGGGTGTGGCTGAGGTAAAGAAGGTTGGAGTAAGAATAATCCAAACAGCCATGCGATGGTGACACAAGCCTTTAATCCTATATTTCAGGAGGCAGAGGCAGGCAGATCTCTGTGAGTTTGAGACCAACATGGTGTACAAGAGCTAGCTCTAGGACAGCCTCCAATACAGAGAAACCCTGTCTTGAAAAACAACAACAAAATAATCAAACAAATATGAATTATATATATATATATGTATATATGTATATATGAATGTCAATACAATTGATAAATTTCTCCTTTTTAAGAATAAAAAGCATTGAAGCTTTCAGAAGCAAATCAGGGTGAGTGAGGATAGTGCAGATATTTGATAAGTAGAGTAACTAAAAAAGAAAGTTCAAAATCAAAACTGAAGGAGCACAGATTTTCCTAAACCTGGACTGAGTTTGACTCCCTGGCTTCTTTGTCTTTTTCTCCTCTATACCTACAATTTGTCATGATGAAGACCAGTAAACATATTAAACTGAAATGACTCACATCATCTAATTTACCCAAGAAATGTAAGGCAGTCATACCCAGAAAGAATTCCCCAGAGGTAAAAGTGAAAACCACCCCTGACAAGGACATTGTCAGCTACTATAAAATGCAACAAAGTGACAACCTGCAGAGCTTTGCCAATCAGGACTCCTTGAACCCAAGTAAAATTAAAGGTGGTCCATATGTCCATGAACATGTCATTATATCAGAATCAAGGGTAGTTTTCCTGTTATGCTGTGGGATTAGACTGTGGAGCTGCAAATTGGCTGTCCCAAAGGGAAGGATGAACAACTCAGTTCATGGCAATAGTTAAAATTGCTGCATGCAACATAGCCCAATACTTTCCCCCAAAGAGCTGCATTCTCAAAATCTCATTTAACAACCTTAACCTTCCTTCTTTAGGTTCTGTTTGCCCAGTAAATGAAAGCTGAAATTGTGTGGCTGTACCTCATGCTTCCGTTTTATTTTCCCTCTTTTTAAAAGTAGTCTGATTATAGTTTATAATAACCCAGGGACTGGAAAGAGGAAGGCTGACACGCACCATACATGCTGGTCAGTTTCCTCTTTGGAAACATCTGATCTTATTCTGTGTCAAACTCTGCCTGTCCATAATGCTATTTTTAAACCTTGAAGAAGGAAGAAACTGATTGATCTTAAACGATTTCTAAAAAACCTATTTCTCCCCCATACTTTGCCCATTATAAGCCATAGGGATCAACCTACCACCTGCTGATAAACTCTATAGTTTGAAAACACTAATCAAACAAGATAGGGAAATGATCAAAGTGCCGTAGTCTGATTCCTCCATTCAGTGCAGGATATGTCTGTGAACTGAAGGAGAGTAGGAGATTTCAAATACAAACCAAAAGAACTCTTTTAAAGCATTTCTTTTATACTTGGAAATTTGTTCATTTTGAGCTATAAAAAAAACCCAGAACTAAAAGCCTAATAAATTTCTTTCATCTGGACATGGGAAATTCTTAAAGAGAAAGTCTAAAAGGTTGCAGACTGTCTGCTGTTTTCTGAAAATTAGAATCAAAAATCCATCACTTCCCTTTTCCCCCTCTCCTATCCACTACCCTAGCATGCCAGATGGTCTATATAGGTTGGGAAAAATAGAAACTACCAGCAATGATTAGAGGAAGAGCTAAAGCTAATCACATATTTCTGAGTAAACATACAGGAGTTCTCTATTCTTTGCCTTTCCAAGAGAGGTGGATCTCATGAAGAAACTCTACTGGAAGCCTTCATGGGAGAAACTGATGTCACTTCACACGAATGGGAGGATCTATGGACAAATATCTCAGTGTTACACAGTAGGGTCATTATGTAGCTCAGTGGCAAAGCACTTGTATAGACTCTTTCAGGGCATGGGTTGTCTTCCAAAAATAAACATCAGGCACACACACACACATGCACACACACACACGCGCACCAACACCTCCC
This sequence comes from Chionomys nivalis, assembly GCF_950005125.1. Classification (NCBI taxonomy): domain Eukaryota; kingdom Metazoa; phylum Chordata; class Mammalia; order Rodentia; family Cricetidae; genus Chionomys; species Chionomys nivalis. Next base: position 30,413,064 of record NC_080088.1, on the reverse strand, counting down.
CACCCCCCACATACACACACCAATTTCAAACATGCACTGAAAGCAAGTTGATCATTAAATTTCAGGTAAGCCAAAACACCTTCATGAGGGAATGAATAACTAGAAACTGTGGCCTACACTTTTTTACACAGAGCATATCAGCCAGTGAGGAGAAGCCCAATGCCAAGTTCTGCACACTGGTTGTACTGCCCAAGAGTAAGTGATCTATCAGGACTCTTCAGGGACAATTTTGCTACACTTGTTTACATACATATGTGTGTAAATATGCACCTCTGAGCTCGTAAATGAAAGCCTCATACAGAGTGGAATAATCATCTAATTCCAGCGTTCTGGAGGTTAGAAAAAGACTATGACAAGTTTGATGCTTCCCTGAGCTATATAACGGAAACTTCCTCAAAACAAATCACCAAACCACAATGTAGCCAATCCAGAACGCAAAGGAAAGAGAAACATATCTAATAAAAGAACTTGTTCACTTGGGTTCAGATCTTTCTAAAACAGAATCTATTCCTACAAGTTACTGAGATGTTACTTTTATTCAAGGTGGCTTTAGTGACCTTTCTATAGAATGAAATTTGACAATTTATGATAATTACCAGAACTGAGAATGGTGTAGTCTGTTAAATACATTACTAAGTTCAATCCCTACTATATACCTGCAACATAAATACCAATTTTCATATTATTTAAAAATTCAAATAGGAAATATTATATAAGTAAAAATGATCATTGAAATACAAGTTTAATTTCCATTTCTGTTTGTGTTGTCTCTAGCCGTGTCACCTTGAGATTTCAATGAGTAAAAACCAGCATTTCTGATTACAGTCAGGACTAAGAAAACCCAGACATACCCAAGTACAGCAATGCTTTCAAAAAAGATGTTTCTTAACAATACCAAAGGAAATAAAAGAACTTCAAAAGAGTCAGGACATCTAGAAAAATAACATTGTTATACGTGGCAGTTTAATGCCACTAACGTATGGACACATTTAGAAACTTGTTTCAAGACAGAAATTATTGTTACATTTCTTCTATCATGGTATTTAGTTTTAACTTATTTATTAAGGAAGAGGAGAATCAATGAAAAATCGTAAGCAAATCCATAATTTGATGGAAGTTTCAATTTAGAGCCATTGACTGGAAGACAAATAGATGTGTAGATATGTCTAGAAACAGATACAACTCAAAATGCTTGCATAGAAATCAATGTGATCATTTAAGGAGGTTTTCTTAAATATTTGAAAGGTCTATAGGTGTATTTCCTTAAATATTCAAAAGCTTTAAATATACTTTTATCATGAAAGATACTGAGAAAGGTCTAATACCTTTATTTATTTTAGCTTACATTTGTTGCACTTAAAGACCAAGGAAATATTCATACTACAAAAAGAAATAAACTAAAAGACACATATATAAAACTATCAAGGTTAAACTTGATTTTATGACTGGCTAGCACCACTTGTATTTATTAATACATAAACAGTAATGAAAGTTCAGCGAGGCATTTTATTATACCAGTGACTCCAACTGTATCAGACACATTAGAGACCAAACTTTAAACTGTGGTAGTCATGAGGATAGGATGAGCTTCTCAAACTACATGCAGAAGCTATATGAAGAAAGATTAGTATGAGACTTGTTTTCTTTAACTCCTTGCTCTCTTTGGGGGCCTGCCACTCAGTTCCCAAATAAATACAAGGAGTCTTATTCTTACTTTTGAATGCCTGAATTTAGTGCAGCTTATTTCTAGAGATTTTTTTAACTGAAATTATTCTTTCTACCTTTTACCTCTGTGCTTTATCTTTCTCCATTTCTGTATATCTTTCTTTATCTCTTACTCCTTGGCTTGTTATGTAACCGGGTGACTGTCCCCTGGGGTCCTCCTCTTTTTTTCCTTTTGTTATGGATCTTTCTTCACAGATTTCCCCTCTTATTCATTCTTTCTGCCTTTCAGACCTGCCCATTTTTTTCTCCTGCCTAGCTACTGGCTGTTTATCTCTTTACTAGACAAATCAGATATTTTAGACAAAGGAAAACAGCTTCACAGAGTTTAACAAATGCAACATAAAATAATGCAACACAACTTTGCATCATTAAACAAAAGTTTCACAGTATAAACCAATGTAACGTGTTCAACTAATATTCCACAACAATTTATATTTGCTATTTTTAATAAAGCTATTGTTCTGGAGCATTTGTCTTCTTTGGTAGATACATGGCATCACTCCGATTCGGCTTTCTTTTCTCCTCTGTCTCTGCTTGGAATTCTCACCTTGCTCTATTCTTCCTTGACAAAGGACCAAGGAATTTCTTTATTCATTAACCAATAAAAGCAACACATATACAGAAGAACTTCCCACATCAAGGGGGGTTCGAAAACCTCGCAGGAACACTTAAGTTCTTTGCTACTAAGCTCATCCTTATCTCTATCTGTTGTTTTAAGTTTCTCTAGTATCTACTGTCTGTATCATCCGTCTTACTATAACCTAAATAATTTTATCATCATCCTCCGTCACCTATTTGACTTTTTTTTGTCTGAAACCCATGACTCATAACTTTACTGAGAATAAGAAACACGTAGAAGATAGTTTTTGGATATTCTTAATACATACATGTTTATGCTTCTAGCAGTATGTGATACTTAACCTTGTATGAAAACACTCCCTGTGTCCATTCCCAGAATCTGTATCTTCTCTTTTTCTACTGATTAAATCAAAAATATTACTCCAGTAATTACCACCTTTCATCATTGCAGTACCACAGTTTTCTTGTAATTGGGTGTACTCAATCAGTTTCTAATCACATCTGACTCTTTCCTTTTAATAATCACTTTTCTTGATTTTAAGTCCCTTCTAAGTGAATGCAGTTTCTCTCTCTCTTTTGCCACAAAACTCTGAAAAATAGTTACTAATTACCCATTCCAAAGATTGCCCATTTCCATTCCTTTAAGCTCAATCCAATGAATCTCTTTCCAGTTCCTACTGACTACCTTTTTCTGCACTGTCTGCCTTCTGGGTCTTCCCAAAACTGTTACCACTTCCTCTAACACAAGAACCTGTCTGAATAAACAGGTGATATTAAATTAACTTCCTATTGTTCATGTACTGATCAATACTGTCCTATTAGCAATGTATTCTTTTTATGATATACAGAAGTAACTAAAGCCGTGAAGGTGACATCAGCAGCTTTTGCATTGATCAGTTGAAGGTTGATAGCAGTGATCTTTCCTTTGTAGTTGAAACATTATTTTCAGTTGACACTTGGCACTTCTTCTCCAAATGTACTAGGTGTTGTTGTTTATTGTTTCTACCTCGTCTTGGAAATGCCCTAAAGTCATAGCATAAAAGTAATTATAGGCCAGTTGGTGGTGGCACATGCCTTTAATCCCAGCATTCAGAAGGTAGAGGCAGGAAAATTATCATGAGTTGCAGGGCAACATGATCACAGAGTGAGTTCCAGGAGAGTCAGGGCTACCAAAGAAATTACGTGTCAAAAAATCCCAAAAAACAAAAACAATAAACAAAAAACAACAACAGTAATTAAAAATACTTCTTCTATATTACACAAGAATTTTCCTGTTACATAAATTCTAATTGTGAAAACCTATTCTATTAGTTTTTTCCATATAAATGTTTATCATTTACCATTTCTCCAATGAAATGACCAAACTGATAGAGACTAATTTTAGAAGATCTTTCAGAAAGGATTATTCAATTATCTTGACACAGAGAAGAGCTATAGACAGAAACACAACCTTCTTTCATAACTGGGATATTCAACTACATGAATACTGTTGGAGAAAAGGCAAGTAGCCACAAAACATAGATATGCTAAGACACAATATACGATATCAGTTTGTAGACATAGAATTTAAATTTTCTTAGATTTATTTATTTATAATTTTTAGACAGGGCCTCACTCTGGAGCTCTGGCTCTACTGGAACTCAACAGAAATCCACCTGCCTCTGCATGTGAAGGGCCGATTGGAGGTATGTGCCATTTGCTTCAGAAATCAAACTAAATTCCTCTGTAAGACCAGCAAATGCCCTTAACAATTGAGCCATGTCTTCAAAACCATAGCTATAGGATCAAGAGCTATGTAAAATTACAAAGAAATGTGAGGAGAAATAAGAAGTCCTCAGCAAATGCATGACTCTCCTAATATACAGCAAGGCCTTGGTGTGCAGATTACATAATGAATATTAATTCTTTCCTTGCTGTCCTTATTTAACTCACTTCACAAAAAAAAAAAATACCTCCCCCCATACCACTCTTCTACAGACTCACTTGTCTCAGTCTGTAATGTGCAATAGTCTTCCTTGGCCATAGGGTTCCTGTGACCTTACAAATGAAAGCAAACTTCTAATTGAAGAGAACTAACTGGCAACTGACAAAGTACGATTTTGCTTGAGTTACAGCCAAACTTTCAACTCTGAAATGGAGAATGAGTTCAGACCTTAGATAGACCAGTAGGTAGACTTTGGAGAGCAAAAAGCTAACACACAGCACGTGACCCACACTATGTAGAGATCACTAGCAACACTTTCCTTATTTATATGTCATGCATATTCTTATTAGTTTTTTTTAATCTGTATATTAAAAATTCTACAAAACAGGGATATTTTGTACTGTATTAGTTTGAGAACATAAGGCAAAAGTGTTTCTTAATTCTAGAGACTATTTTGTCATGAATCACAAGACATAGATGATAGTTCTTCTAGAGATTCAGATTAAAATTCAGATGCAATGACTACTCAAACATTATGTGGCTATTTGCATTAGCTTTTTTTACTCTACAAAACAATTAGAGTAGTCATTGAAGTACTCCATAATAATTCTATTAAATGATGAATACATGAAATTATTTATTGTTAAAGTATGAAAAAATAAAGTGATGTGGTTGTATGTGAAAATAGATTTATTACTGGATTAGCCATTGTATTTATTTTTAAATGAAGTGAGTCTCTTCACTTAGAAGTTGTTGAAATGTTCTAAATTGAATTAATAGTGGAGCTGGTGAAGTGTCTAAATTGAAAGAACACATTTTGTACTGTACTAATCATCTAACTTGTTTTTGTTATTGCTTCAAACACTAAAGTTTTAAAAGTGATCACTACATTTAAGAAGAAAGATGTACTATAAAATAATTTGTCAGCCTGCTATGTTTACTGTTACTTTTTGAGTACAGGACAGTGAAATATTCATAAATATAAGTCAGGCAAGTAACACTAGCCTCAACTTTATGTGATGTAAAATATAACACTGGAGAGAAAGACAGAGGAAGATTTTGATGGATTTGAATTTATGAGTAAAAAAAAAACCTGAAATTTATTTTTAACACATGATTTTAATGAATATTCCATGGCTTTTTAAAAAAAATTCAAAAATATGAATCAAAGAAAAATATAATATCACTTTTCAGTTTTCATATATGCTTTTCTCTGCATGTATTTATGTAAAACTGTTTTCCATCTGAAATTACCATATGATTTCTTTATATGACTTGCTACCAAAGTTCTTAAGGCTTAAATTGAATTCAACACATATATACTCACACCATATCATTTAATAAATTTGAGAAAGATATGGGATTCCCCTCTGTTTGCTGTGACTACGCTGGTTAATAAAGAAACTGTCTTGAGCCTATAGCAGAGAATAGACAGGTGGGAATAGCAGAGAATAGATTGCTGGGAGAAAGAAGTGCAGAGTCAGAGAGAAGCCATGGAGCCAACACCGGAGATAGGAGACAGATGCTCTTAAACTTTCCTGGTAGGGCATGACCTCATGTTGATGCAAAGATTAATAGAGATGGGTTAAATTGAGATGTAAGTGTTAATCAATAAGTTAGAGTTAAAGGGCTAAGCAGTGATTTCATTAATATAGTTTCTGTGTGATTATTTCAGTTCTGAGCAGCTGGGAACAAGCTAGTGGACTTCTCACAACATTAGAAAATGACTGTTTTTGAGATTATAATTACATCATTTATCCCTTCATTTTTCTCCTCGCAGACCCTGCCATATATTCATCCATGCTCTTTTTCAAATTCATGGCATCCTTCTTCACTTGTTATTACACACACACACACACACACACACACACACACACACACCTAAATCCATAATTACAACTTGTTCAGTCCATAAAATGTTACTTGTTCAGAAATGCTAAAATGGATGGGAAAATCCCAAAATATCTACACAGCAAACTCTAAGTAACCAAGGAAGGTTGAGAGTAGAAAAAATAAATTCTCCTTGATGAAATAGTACACCAATTGGTTAACCAATACCAAAATGGCTAGCCCTGAAAATATACATAAAGCATATTTTAAACACAAGATGGTGTGTAGAATTAGGGCTAACTTAAGGAGTCTGTGGTTTTATGCACTTATCTCAACTGATACTCTATATTATCACAGTAAGCCATCATCCAATTCTAAGAAAGGAAAATAAAAAGATGACTTCAAGAATAGATAAATGGCTGCAAAATTGAAGTAAACACTAATTATAATACAACTGTTCATAGACAAGAGGACAATTAGAACATCAAAATAGTGTCTACTTAAAGACTATTTTGATAATCACTACATATTTGACAAACTAGCATAACCTGTGCACTACATTTTGATAATGTTAAAACATTAAACAGGAAAAAAGCATATTGTATCAATGAAACTAATTGAAAGTGAAGTGATGGAAAACTTCAATTAACTTCGTGAACTGTCTTTGTCTCTGTCAATTACCTCAATTACACCACAGAAACATGGGGACAAATCTGTATTTAAGTTCAGACCAGACTGATGTGAAACAATTCTTTGGTGGGTAAGAGGTAAATCATTACAATCGTATAAAAAAGAATGATACAGAGTAAATTGATAATGGCTGAAAATGAATGGAGAAATATGTGCAGTTACTAGTGGAATCATAGAGACATACTAAAGTAATATCAGGAGCATCTGTTGTTACAAGAACATTAATCAGTTGATTGGATAACTACTCCATTATATTGTTCACTTAAAATATAGGTATAATACACAATATATAATAATTAAATCCATATTTTTGTCGCTCAATTTTTCAATCTCTCAAATAAGTGATCGTCACATAAATGTTTGACTATAATAAAAAAATCAGCATATTTATAAAACACAATACAATTTAATCTTTTTTGCCTTTTTATGGTTAGAGGTAAAACATAGACTACATTTAAAAGTAACTTTGTACAATGAACTGGAATATATGTATGTGTGCCTGTGTGTGTGTGTGTGTATGTGAATACTTAAATATTCAAAATGGCTAAAATGCCCATTTTAAAAATAGCATTTGAATTGTTCAAATAGTTTTTGTTATTCTGAGTAAGGCTATGATATTAACTAAATATTAATTTATTTTAGTAATTCAATAGCTTCTAGAATTGTGGTTTGAATGTAATTGGCCTCCATTATCTCATAGGAAGTGGCACTAATAGAAGATGTGAATTCCTTGGAATAGGGCCAGATTTGTTGGAGGAAGTATGTTATTGTGGGGGCAGGTTTTGAGATTTCATATATGCTCAAGGTACTACCTCACATGGAAGACCTCTTCCTATTGCCTGCAAGATGTAAGACTTTCAGCTACAGCTACAGAACCATGTTTGGCTACACTCTGCCATGCCCCACCATGATGATAATAGACTGAATTTCTAAGCTGTAAGTAAACCACCTCAATTATTATATGACCTAGGACAAAGCAGTGAAAGGCCGAGATATCTAAGTGTTACACTAAATGTTTTCCTTTATAATAGTTGCCATGGTCATGGTGTCTTTTCACAACAATAGAACTCTAACTAAGGCAACAATATACCCTGTACATGTATTGCAGACATCCAGTATGAATGGGGCACTATTCTAGGAATAATCTATGTTGCAAGGAAAAGGAATAAGCTCAAAGAAAATTTATGATTATATATCATTTTAAAATGACAGATCTTACTCTCTGGGCCACAGACAACATATATCTTATGTGCTTCTGTAGAGATGCTCATGTTTTGAGCAAGAAAGGTTAAATGAAATCTAATATCTGTGTCATCTTGGCTATTTGCTGAGGGGGTATTTTGGGGATTTTCTTCCTTATATTTGCCAACTGTGATCTCATCCAATAACCTCATAATTAAGAAAATGATACCAGAACTTGAATTATTAAAAATCCCAAGATTAACATATGATTTGGTTTTGATAGAGGATTTTGATCACTATTGAAAAAAATGTGCAATACAATGAGACAGTTGATGCACATAGATAGAAGACCTACAAAATATGTGATTAAACTTTGGCAAAGGACACAGCAACAATCAAAAGAAATGGTAACCTATTTTTCTGCTGATTTTTAAAGTCTTAGGTCAAAACAGACCTGCTGAAAGTTAATATGAAATATTTTATAATGGTAGTTTAACCATGTAGCCTTCTAAATCTCCTCTTGCCTTCTAGTAACAGGACGCATCTGTGGTACTTTGGAGTGTGCCTGGAACTACAACTTTCCAAACATTTTCTTCATATGAAATACTTTATTCCTCTTTTTGCCTCTTCAGTCATTTTATAATTAATGTTCACCATGAACTATTAAAATATAACTAAGCTTGTGTGTGTAAACATGCTTTATTAACAATTAGTTAATAGTATATTGAACATTAGATATAAGTATATTGAAGAGGGGGTAAAAGAGTCACTTCTTCCACTGTTAGTAAATGGATATGAACTATAAATGAAATATCAGTTCAACGACTGTCACAATTGTAAAATAAATAAACAAAGGTTCATTTTCACACATTTATTACACTGTTCCCATAGTTTACCAGGTTCTTTTCAGTTACCTCCCTTGGGTTTAAGGACTTTCTGATAAAATTCTGTAAAATACCAATCTTGAAATGATACCAAATATTTTTTGAGGTGGCACCTCAAAAAAAAGTGTAAGCATGTATTCAGTCTGTTTTGAACAAGTAAAATGTGAAGACAGCAACTGTCAAGATTAAAGAATTATTATATGACCTAGGACAAAGCAGTGAAAGGCCGAGATATCCAAGTGTTACACTAAATGTAGTGGTTTAAATGAGAATGATCTGCTGTGGTGCATATATTTGAATGTTTAGTTTCCAGTTAATGAAACTGTTGGGGAAAAAATAAGAGTCACATTTGGGGTAGGTTTCAAAAGTTTCAGTATAGATCTCTCTCTCTCTCTCTCTCTCTCTCTCTCTCAAACACACACACACACACACACACACTCCATTATGCCTGCCCCTCTCATTCTATGTGTGTGTGTGATTTGGCATTTTTTTCTATATGCTATGAATATGTTTTATTACCACTGGTTATAAAAGAAGCAGCGTTGGCCTATAACAGGGCAGAATATAGCCAGGCTGGAAGAGAACAATAGAGAGCAGGAAGAGTCAGAGAGTCACCATGTAGGAGCTAGAGGAGAAGGACATGCCAGAACCCTTACCAGTAAGCCACAACCTTGTGCCAATATAAAAATGGATAGAAATGGGTAATTAAAGATGTAAGAGTTAATTAAAAAGAAGCCTGAGCTAATAGGCCAAGCGGTGTTGTAATTAATATAGTTTCTATTTGAGTATTTATGTATGCATAGCCAGGAAACGAAAGAGCAGTGTCTGTCTACAAATGGTGCATCAATGTGGGACATCGACATGCACATAAAACCTGAGAGAGCTTGGGAAGGAATTCTAGACAGAAAAGAACAAAGTCAAGCACATCTTCTTGGTAGCTGCATTTTTTTTTTCCCAGATAGACTCTTTTTGCTGGCCACAAGTAGAGGTAGAGTTCCTTTAAGAGAAGCCTTCCTATGTGAATCTGTCTCTAGAAGTAATAATGGTTGTACATAATCATATTACAGCAGCTTGGGGTTTTTATTTCTAGTTTTTCTTTTCTTCTTCCAGAGTCACAGTCACTTATATACAAGATCTTGCCCAAGTCCTCCCACCCTTTATTCTCCAGCTTGATGTTATTCTTAGATGACTGCTACCCAATATTTGTTTATATTAGAGATTAAATTTGATGCAAAATTAAAAGAGAGTAGTCTTCTTAACTCGGTGTTAGCAGCAAAGAATTGCAAGGGTTCTTGAAGAAAAGACTGTCTGGTTTGTGCTTGCAGAACAATCTCTGGTTCTCTGACTCTTTTAGGAGATTCTGCAATTAAATGGGGTCTGTGAGCAGCATTTTACAAATTGCTTAATGGTGACATAGACCCCCTGTGTCTCTGGAGCTTGGGCAATGTGCATGACACACAGAGGCTGTGAACATGCCTCGCAATATTGGACTAGAAAGAACAGTCAGGGCTGTGGAGTTGTTCCTAGCCACACCCATGTAGCAATTAAAAAAAAAGCACTCTTGATCAGAAAGTGATTACAGATAAGCAATAAAGACAGGTTCATATAAAAAAAGACCTCTTTGTGTGTCACAGTGTTACATAAATATATGTAGGCTTAGGAGAGAGAAGAAAAAGAATAAATAGTTATACAAAGAAAGGGGCTTAAAAATAAAACAAAGTCTTTAAGAGACAGTAAAAGTAATAAGAAAAGTACAGACAGACACAGATTAAAAGAGTAAAGAAAAATAAGCCACATAAATATGGAATATAGACAGAGAGCTTGGATTATGTATATTATTGTGTTTTCTTTGAATTTTTTGACTGCAGAGAGACATTTGATACTATGCTCTGACAAGTTAACCCAACGTAAAGGTATCTTGACTTCAAAATTTAAGTGTAAGACTATTTTAATTTGGAAAAGTCGTTCTGATTTGTTTCCACAGATGATGAGAATTTGCAGATTCCTTCAAGGCTAATGTGGTTTGATAGAACAAGACCCCATGAAAGTTTTCGTAAACCCTAAAACTACTTCACCCAACAAAAAGCAGGAAGCAGTTTGGAGAAAACAATGCTCAAGTTTCCGCAATGATTGCTTATAAATGTTTGTTTTCATTTAAAGGGGAATTTGATATAGAAATGAATATTTTGCATTGGTATGGATCTTGGTCTATTGATACAAATTTAAGGCTTTTTTTGTTACACTTTGTATATGTATTTTTACTCCTGTTTAAGGTGTTATTTTGTACAGCTCATTTAAAAGTGTAATGTGTAATTAAAATTACAGACTAATGGTCATTTAGAATAGTCAAACTAATAGTCATGTTAGTTAAGTTTTCTAGATAATCAAAGATATATTTCAGTTAGATAGTTAATCTTCAACACTTCAAAGACTGTGGAATATGCCATTTAAAATGTTTTAAGAACTCATCCCTACCATGAGACAAATCTGGCAGCATCAATCTACTTCAAGAGGATGATGGGCATTGAAGAGGCTCTTTATGGAGTTTGTTAGCTATTTAAGCAAGAAACTGCTCTTGCCTGCAATGCTTTATGGTATTGTGTATGAATTGGACATGCAGGACCCACAGAAAAGTGACTGTTATAATTTGCAAAAGATGGGATGGTCCTTCAGGGTTCTTGCTTCACAGAGGGAATGGACAGACCTTCTTCAGGACAAAGATGACAGCAACTTATGAACTTTGTAATTACAAGGCAGAGCAAACCTTCAAATTCCCTGCTTCATGGAAAAGTCTGTTGGATACTATGGGACTGTAGGCCAAAGATGGGTGTCCCAATGTAACAGAGGAACTTTGGGTTCAGGCAGTGAAAAGTCTCTTACTGGAAATGGAAGTTGCTTACAATGTACTTCCTGATATCTTAGGTAATATTATATCCTTCTGGGATCTTTGAAGAGTTGAAGGAAGATAGAGTTTTTCTTACTTATGGTAAAAGATAAATTCGATATGAAACTTTAGACTCACAAAGATAAAACAGAGGATGGTATATTTTTTTTTTATTTTGACAGATACAAATAGACAAAATATTGTAACTATAATTCTTGCTTGAACTTGTTTTTTATATATAATTTTACTATGTTAAATTGAAACTTTCTTTTTTATTTAGACTAAAAAGTGTAGGTAATATGGAATTTCCCTCTATATGTTATGAATAAGTTTTGTTACTATTTATTAATAAAGAAGCTGCTTAAGCCTAGAGCATAGTAGAAGATAGCCAATTTAGAATAGAGAAAGAAATAGAGAGAGTAGGCAGAGTCAGAGAGATGTCATGTATCTATCAAAGAAGAAGGATACACCAGAGCCCTTACCAGTAAGCCACAGCCTCATGTCAATACACATACTAGTAGACATGGGTTAATTTAAGATGTAAGAGTTTATTTGGGTTTGGGCAACTGAGAAATAAAAAAGCAGTCTCCACTTCTCTCTCTCTCTCTCTCTCTCTCTCTCTCTCTCTCTGTCTGTCTCTGTCTCTGTCTCTCTCTCTCTCTCCCTCTCTCTGTATATGTGTGTATGTGTCTGCCTCCTCCCTGTATATCAGGATGTGAAGTTCTCAGTTAATACTCCAGTGCCATTCTGACCACTTCCAGCCATGCTGACCATGAACAAACCAACTGAAACTTTAAGCAAGTCTCCAATTAAATGCTTTCATTAAAAATATTTGCCTTGGTTATAGTGTTTTTTTCACAGAAAAAGAGCAGTAATGATTAAGACATTGAATAAAATATTTATATCAGGTATTAAAGCTGATGACAGAAAAATATGTCTGTCTGTAAGTAAGTATACACTATGACAGAGTCCTACAACCAATTGGGAAGATGTATAAAAGAACATAGCACTGAACTTGATACTTCACATTTCTAACACATGAGAGTAGACAGTTCCAACACAATGTAGAAGACACTTCAGATGTAGTGAAATAAAGGACAAGAACACTTTTCTACTTTGATAATTACTTTCTAACATATTTTCTGAAACCTCTTCCAAAAATCAACTATTCATAATTATCCTTTTGTTGCATTCTATGATATTTAATGTTTTTATTTAAAGGTCAGAGTTTAAAGTTTTATACATAAAATAAAAAAACTATCACTATGTTTTGATGACATTTATTAAATCTTATAAATCTTATTCATACTGCTTTCTTTTAACTTTTCATTTGCAGTATGGAAGTAGTGATATATATATATATATATATATATATATATATATATATATATATATATATATATTCTAGGGAGACAGAGGCAAGAACCTCAAGGGTTAAGACTAACTAGAAAATGTTTTCCATGCCAGTTATTTGTTGATGGAGAGAGGGTTCCTTTGTTTGTCCCAGCCTCGTGGCTAGCTTACACCTGAAATAATCACACAGAAATTGTATTAACTAAATCACTGCCTTGCCCATTATCTCTAGCCTCTTATTGGCTAGTTCTCTCATTTTGATTTAACCCATTTCTATTAATATTTATGTCAGTATGAGGTCATGGCTTACAGGGAAAGATTCATCATGTCTAACCTGCTGTCTCCACGGCAGCTGTCTCTCTCTCTGCTTTCTTTCTCCCAGAATTCAGTTCTGTCTTCTCTGTCTGCCTAAGTTCTGCCCTATCAAAAGGCGAAGGCAGTTTCTTTACTCAACCAATGAAAGAAACACATAGACAGAAGAACCTCCTACACCAGTCATTGAGTCAAAGATTTCAAAAATATTTATTATTCTATCTTAAAATATTTAATATGTGCTTCAAAATCTATTATGTAAAAAGTAGTATTTTTGAAAACTTTATTTGCTACTTAGGGCTTTCCATAATTCTATTAATTTACCTCAAATAAAAATAGCTGTTTAAATTGTTCCTATTGCTTCAACAGTTTCATCATTTTCAAAGCTGATTAGTATTTTAAATGCTTTGAGATAATCTAAAATGTGCATGAACAGTAGATTTCTTGAATATCAATGAAGAATGACTAAAATTTTAATTATATAAAAACTGGAATTTTAATATATTGAAAAATTTTATGTCTGACTATATCTTATAAAGTTCTTTCTAGCAGAAAGATTGAGAACATTGTGCTTGTTATGACTGTTTACAAAACATAAAGTCTCACATGCATATTCAATTCTAAGTGTTTTCATGTGTAAAGATTTAATATCAGTAAATAAAATATCCATTCCATAAGAGAAGGGTCATTATAGCTCTCAGATTTGTATATCAAGATTTGCTAGGCATACATTAGGTTCTGTTTCTTCTTTTTAATTGTTTTTATTGGACTATATGCTTTCCTCCTTTCCCTTTTCTTTCTCCTCTCTCTAATCTCCATAGGAAGTAGAACAAGACAAGATCTCTTGAATAAATTGGGAATGTGGAGATCATGGGTGAGGCTAGAAGAAGAAGGGGCGATTCTGTTTCTTATTCCTAGGCTGCACACTACCCAGAAGCTGTTGCACAGTGAAAGTTGGTAGACAACAAAATTTCACGTTTTCTACAGCTGTTCATAGTTCTGCTATATTCAATTTGCATAGAATTGCATTGACTGTGGTAGACTGAATTCCCATGAGTATACTGTGCTTGTCTTCAACATCTGATTTCTGTGTATCTTAATATATAAGAACTTAACACTTAGACCACGATGCCTTGAAAGCCATGTGTAGGTAGGCACTGGAAAATTTCCTAGATACCACTGATACCAAGGACATTGATATATTAGAAACATTTTTTAAATTTATTTATTTATTTAATTAGTAAAGATTTCTGCCTCTTCCCCGCCACCACCTCCCATTTCCCTCCCTCTCCCCCAATCAAGTCTTCCTCCCTCCTCAGCCCAAAGAGCAATCAGGTTTCCCTGCCCTGTGGGAGGTCCAAGGACCACCCACCTCCATCCAGGTCTATTAAGGTGAGCATCCAAACTACCTAAGCTCCCACAAAGCCATTCATTACGTGCAATAGGATCAAAAACCCATTGCCATTGTTCATGAGTTCTCAGTAGTCCTCATTGTCCGCTATGTTCAGCGAGTCCGGTTTTGTCCCATGCTTATTCAGACCCTGGCCAGCTGGCCTTGGTGAGTTCCCGATAGAACATCCCCATTGCCTTAGTGTGTGGGTGCACCCCTCGCGGTCCTGAGTTCCTTGCTCATGCTCTCTCTAAAGATACATTTAAGAGATGAGGAGATGGCTCCGTTTGTAAAGCAATTGCTATACAAACATGAGGGCTTGAATTAGGATCATTAGCACCCATATAAATACCAGGAAATTTGGCTAAACTAAAATTGGGAAACTGTTCTTTGATGCTTGCTGACAGGCCATCCTAGTAAATTGAATGAAGCTCCCAGATTCAGTGAGAAACTCTTTAAAAAAAAGAATAAGGTGAAGTGTGTGTGATGGGGAACAAATCTGATATTGAATTACCTGCTTTTACACACATGAGTAAACTGAGACAAATAAAATTGTTTGTTTGTACAAGTGTGTACTCATTTAAAAACATACATACATAAAGATAGTAAATTTACCTGTTGGATAACGGTATAGATTGTATCTTGGTGAAGAACAATAAAAGGATATTGTTTAACAAAGAACTACTTGTTAAAAAGCAATAAAACTATATTGTCAGTTTTAAAAAACTTTCAGGAATGTGCTTCCCTCCTTCCCCAACATAGTGCTGTATCTGGAGTACAGTCAATTCCCCTCCCCCATTATTTAAACTGCATAAACTATAATTTTAGTAAATCAAGCAAAGAGCTAATCAAGTTTTGATTTGCTAATTACTTCTCAATTTGATTAGAGCTGGCAGCTAATCATCTGTGGAAGTTTAAAGTCAATCTTTCACTCACATTTGCAAATCGGGACTTCAATATAGAACAAAATTGGAAATATAACATAAAAGTTCTCTGTGTGATAACAAATAATTAATTTCTACTTGTTGCTACAACTTTAACAATAAAGAAAACTCTTTCTGGGATGCTCACCAAGCTGAAGAATGCATGTGGAACTAACATCTTATCCTGGAGGACAAGCAGCAAGCCAAGTTTATAGTTTAGTGAAAGAGACCACATTAAGCCAAGAAAGAGTACACGCTACATTAAACACGCACAATATAATTCAAGATCACAATTCCATTTTTATGGCCAATAGTAGCTTGCAGTGGAAATATCTGCCAAGAAATAGAACCATGAATGATCAATGTAATTATTTTTACAATTAAAGCCAAATTTTACAGCATATTTAAGTATTACTAATGTACTTAAGACAAAATCTCCTTGACAACTGTACTAAGGTAAAGAAAAGTAATGCTGCAACTATGGAAATTCAGAGAGAAAGAATTTTAGGAAGAAGCATTAGGAGATGAAATTAAGTCTGAGGAATGGGCACCAATTTCAGAAAAAAGATCTTTCAAAGTCACTTCCAAATGCTATATTTAAATGATACCCTACAGAAAGTCCCATCTATCTTTGTCGTTTTCCGTTCTTTTCAAAATGATACAACTTGAACATTACTAAAATACCCTGAATCAAGTAATCAATCATTTTTCTTTGAGATATTTCTTCGTTATGACTGTCTCATTAATACAATTTCTATGAAGTGTCTTCACAGGTAATGTCATTTGAAAGTTTGGATGATTCTCATATAAAGTCATGCTGTCTGAGCGAACAACAGAAATTTTTCCTAAAATTGTTACAAACCTAAGTATTTTTATTATTTTCGTTTTTCATGTAATTGTAAGGAAAATCATCCACAAGTTTATTTTCCAAAAACTAAAATTTTTTATCTTCCTCTTTTCTGTAAGTTTACCATTTTTGGCTTAATTTCATTTAAATTTTGTTCCTATTGTCGTATTTATATTATGCAATTCATTTGCTATATCAGCTTCTAACTTTAGTATTAAACCAGATAAACATTATAGTCTATTATTGCAAATTCCAGGAATTTTCTTTAACATTTCTCTAAGTAACCTTATGATAATACTCATTGTGTATAAATTTTAAACTAATATGAGAAAATAAAATTGTAATAGATTTTTTTTTTACTGTTTTTACATTTACTTATTTTGTGGGCGTTAACGGGTGCTAAGCAGCACAGTGGAGGTCAGAAAACTTACAGAAGTTATTTTGTTTTTTTTTGTCCTGTGCACTCATGTGTCAAACCGAGTTGCCAAGCTTGGTTGCAATCTCCTTTACCAGCTGAGCCCTCTCCTAAAACTTTATAACACATGGCTTTAAAAACAGTGATAATCTTGTTTCTGTTACAGTTATATATGTAAACAGACAATCTTAAAAATATTTATTGCATAGTTTTGGTCAATAAATCTACTTTTGTCATTTTCAAAAGTGAGAATCTTTAAATATACATATATAGGTTTATATTATAGATGATTGGTTTTAAATACAATGAAGAGATTATGTAAGATACACGTGTTACATGCATATGCCCGAGAAGATAATTACAATTGCAATGATGAAAATCTATTTTGCAGTTGATGTATCCATTTATGGGATGCAATGGGTTGAGAAACTGGTCAAAGAATGTAAACATGAAATATAACTACTACTTTTTTTTACAACCACTTTTATGTACAGAATGTCAGAGAATATTCTTCTTAGAAATATAACTTATAACCAGAACTTTGTGCTTCCATACCTGTGGTTATATCAAAGATGTAGAAAAGGAAAAAAAATGAAAAACATTTAAGAAGCCAAGCAGTGCTCAGTCTGTAAAACGCTTGCCTCCCCTTTGCCTAACTGTATTGCAGCTGGGATCCTCACATATGTAAGCAGCATAGCTCAATGGCATGCGTATAAACCCAGATTGTTAGGCAAAAACAAAAGGACTCCAGGGGGCCGCGAATCCTGCAGTCAATACTATCAGCAAGCTCCAGCTTCAGTGTGAAACTAAATTTCAAGAAGAAACAAAAGAAGGGAGCAATGGAGTAAATGTAGATTTCAGAAATCAACAAGGCTCTATTTTAAAAACCAAAATATTGGAGGCTGGCAGATCTCTGTGATTTCAAGACTAGCATGATCCAAAAAGCAAGATCCAGGACAGCCAGGCTGTTACATAGAAAACCCTGTCTCAAAAAAACAAAACAAAAAACCACAAAACTGAAGCTCTGTAATAGAGTTTGAAGTCAGGGATGGTAATGCCTCCAGACGATCCTTCATTATATAAGATTGTTTTGGCTATCCTGGGTTTTTTGCTTTTCCATATAAAGTTGATTAATGTCCTCTCAAGATCTGTGAAGAATTTTGATGGGATTTTAACGGGGATTGCATTGAATCTATAAATTGCCCTTGGTAGAATTGCCATTTTTACTATGTTGATCCTCCCAATCCAAGAGCAAGGGAGATCCTTCCATTTTCTGGTATCCTCCTCAATTTCTTTCTTCAAAGACTTAAAGTTCTTGTCAAATAGATCCTTCACTTCCTTGGTTAGAGTTACCCCAAGATATTTTATGCTATTTGTGGCTATCGTGAAGGGTGATGCTTCTCTGATTTCCATCTCTGCTTCCTTATCCTTTGTGTATAGGAGGGCAACTGACTTTTTGGAATTGATCTTGTATCCTGTCATGCTACTAAAGGTGTTTATCAGCTGTAGGAGTTCTTTGCTGGATACGGGAGCAGCGAAGTATATATCCTAACTAAGGGAGCCATCTTAGGGTTGGCAAGAGACTTGACACTAGAGGGGCTCGCAGGTGTCCAGGGAGATGTCCCCAGCTGGTACCTTGGGCAACTGAGGAGAGGGAACCTGAAATGACCCTATCCTATACTGATGAATATCTTGCATATCACCTTAGAACCTTCATCTGTGCGATGGATCGAGATAGAGACAGAGACCCAATTTGGAGCAATGGTCTGAGCTCTTAAGGTCCAAATGAGGAGCAGAAGGAGGGAGAACATGAGCAAGGAAGTCAGGACCACAAGGGGTGCACCCACCCACTGTGGCAGTGGAAGTGATCTATTGGGAGCCCACCAAGGCCAGCTGGACTGGGACTGAATAAGCATGGGTTGAAACTGGACTCTCTGAACATGGCGGACAATGAAGGCTTATGAGAAGCCAAAGACAATGGCACTAGGTTTCGATCCTGATACATGAACTGGCTTTGTGGGAGCTTAGCCTGTTTGGATGCTCACCTTTCTGGACCTAGATAGAAGTGGGAGGACCTTGGTCTTCCCGCAGGGCAGAGAGGGAGGGGGAATGGATTGGGGGGAGGAGAAGAGGAGTGGGGATAGGGGGGGAGTGTGGGGAGGGGGCAATATGTGGGAGGAGGGGGAGGGAAATGGGAAACGGGGAGCAGGTGGAAATTTTAATTTAAAAAGAATAAAAATAAATAAAGAAATAAAGAAATAAATAAAACGTAGACTGAGGAAAAAAATAGTAAACATTAATGTTAATCAATATTCTTTGATTTTCCAAGTAGTATCTGAATATCTTATGTACCGTTTTTCCTTTGGAATTAATTGTACTTTAAATTAAAAAAAAAAAACACAAAACACCTCAACATACTGTCATTACTATATTTAGCAGTTTTTCTGAGACAGGAATGTGGTAACCACAAGGAAAAATGTTAACCTAATGTATAACTTAAAAGTTAAGTGAAGTTTTAAAACTGTTTTCTTCCATTCCCAAATTTATACCTAAGAAACAAGTAAATAATATTGAACAACTCTCAATATTTTTCAACAAAAAACATGATGTTTAATCAGAATTTTGTAAGCCAAAGAAAAGGGAATTTCAATTATGTATGTTATTCCTGCCTTTGAATATTATATAGGTGTTGTCATAGATTTGATAGAAAGCATACATACTCGACAATATTTACTACATCGAGTTCCTAAGGTTCCACACTAAGTGTCTACACATTTCAGTGGGATTAAAATCGTCTTCAAATAAAAGCAAACCTCAATGAATTCTATTTTCTGTTATGTTTTTATCCAAAATGGTATGATAGCACACATTAAATTTCCATATAAACAGCACATTATATTTTCAAGACTTGTAATTTTGAGCCAGCCTTCTATGAAGATAAAGTCTTATTCCTACTGTGATTCTAAACAAATTGACTGTGAACTTAGGGGCTTATTATAAACACTGGAAAATTTCCAAATTACTCACAAAAGCATACCATAATAAGAAAAATGAAATCAAGACATTTACCTCATGGGCATCTCTGAATAGGTTACTGTCATGATGGCAGCCTAAATTTAGCTCTTCATAATTTATGCACTATGCCTGAAGTTACTTACCATATGGTGATAAAACGGTTTGCCATACATTAAGGAACTGGCAAAATGGTTTTGTATGTTTCAGTCACTACCAAACTCTTTCCAAAAAGTGACTGTGTTCAAAACAGTGCATCCATAATGCATTATTCTGATTTTGGCACTCCTGCTCATCTACATATTCATATTTGAAGTCACCTAAGAGATTTAGAAAGAAAAAATAAAAGCAAACCCTCACCAAGGCTATAACACAAATTTTCTAACGCCTACAAAATAATTTAAGTCCTTGCTACTTTGTGGGTTTATGGAAAATAGTAATAAAGTAAAAACATGGATTCTAGAAGGTTGAAATATAATCACTACCTGCTATGAATATTTAAATAGACAAGTCAGAAATGTTATTAACACTTATCTGTATTAGTTGTTTGAAAATCATTTATTTTTTACTTTACAAAATATTATATGTATCAATAGTTCATATATATGTATATGCATATCTATGTTTATTTACATCACAGTTGAATGACTTGGAATTTTACTGTTTTAAAACATTTAAGTTACTTATATTAAAGAGATACCTTGTTCTTTTTCAAAGCTTGTGAAATATTTTAATACCCAAATGAAAATATTTTATCTCCTGCTTTGATCACTGGAATAATGTCAGTAGTGCTTCTATCACATGAAATTCATTTATTTTTTAAAGCGCTTTTTAGGAGCATCTCTTTGCTGGCTGCTTTCCCAGATGCAGCTTTCCCAGATGATATAGATGCCGTTGTATAGGCTAGGAAGAACGAGAGGGGGTTGGGGTACTTCAGAGGAGGATGAAGACAGCCTTTCAGTCTAAGGCTTGAAGGAAAGAGACTAGGCAATTGTTTGAGAAGAATAATGTTGGCTATTCAGAGACAGAAGGGATGAAAGTGCTCACAGCGATTTGGAGTTTGGTGCTTTGAATAATGAAAAAAAGAGATCAAGTTGACAAGGATTTTCTATTTTAAACCACAAGCAAGTAGGAAAAATGTAGTCAGTAAGATAGTGTGCCCACTCATGCCTCAAAGGTGTCAGAAGGGAGTTGGGATTTCTTTCAAGCTGTGGTAGAGAGCTATCAGAGGCTTTAAGCAGCAGATCTGCCTAAGATATTAAAGATGTCTCTGAGTGCTCTATGCGGGGGTGGGTGTTATATGAAAGAATTGTGATTAAAGATAAAAACTAACACATTTAGAAATTTCCAAGAGGGAAGGATTTACTTTATTTCCTAGAAAATCTGTTTAATTTTACACATATTGTATCAACTGAGTAATTCTCAAGTCTACTTATTTTTCTCTTATGGTGCTGGGCATGAAGTCCAAGACCTTATACCTAACCACCTAGATATTAAAGAACCCTTAAAGTAATGCTTGAAGGAAATTAGAGCTCTCTACTTGTAGTAGCACTTTGAGAACTCTTTGCTGAGACTCTGCAGGATTAATTTGCATGCTCAGTTATATGCATTTTTACAAAGGTTATTGGATATCATCTCAGACTATAATTGCTGTCCTCAGCCACAATTTCAGGGTATACAATTTAAAATGAGACAGCAAGATGCTTTTTACACATATGAACTTTGGAGGACTATTGTTCCAGGAAGTCACATGCACATAATCAGAATGTTAGTGATCTAAATGACATGTTTGCACAAATATATGAATGTAATGGAACCTACAGGGAGAAGTCAGTATGTGCCATAAGAAAGCAGTTAGGGAAATCCATTACCATGCAACAAGACTCGTGATTGAAGACAGTAAAGCAAGAGGTAGATAGAAATTAACCATAGGTGTTCCTAGAGCTGTAGAGAAGATGTGGGATAGGTACAAGAGGTTAACCTAGAATTGAGCTGCCCTAAAGGGAATGAATTTGTAGAGATTGTAAGATGAGTTTCCAGATTCTCATACAATCCACCCTTCCATAAGTAATACAAGATAAACTATCACAGAAAAAATGTGTCATAAAGAGTTGGAATATACCCAGATCATTTCACCTGTTTTGCTCTCATTCCTCAGGATAGTTCAGGTAATCAACCAAGTCCTACAGAGACTAGACAGTAGGGATTGGCAAACATGAATGGGGAACACTTGACATAAATAACTCATTTTGATGGAGGAGGGTCATCTTTCTATCTATTGCTTTCATTGGTTAATTAATAAGGAAACTGCTTGGCCTCGATGGGGTAGAATTTAGATAGGCGGAGTAAACAGAACAGAATGCTGGGAGAAAGAAGCCAAGTCAGGGAGTCGCCATGATTCTCCCACTCCTGACAGATGCAGGTTAAGATCTTTCCTGGTAAGCCAGCTCGTGGTGCTACACAGAATATTAGAAATGGATTAGATCATATGTAAGAGCTAGCCAATAAGAGGCTAGAACTAATGGGCCAAGCAGTGTTTAAAAGAATACAGTTTCCATGTAATTATTTCTGGTAAAGCCATGCTGGCAGCTGGGTGCCAGGGATGCAGCCCCGTCGCTCATATTACATCATCATTTAAATGTCATAGCTGTTATGGGAAGTAGGTTCTTTCCTTATTCCAATATTATGTGTGAAAAAATGAAATGCTTAATAAAACTGTTGTATAAACACTCTACTCACTCCTAATTTGGGGTTACAATTACTAGCTCTACTGTAACCCAGTATAAAATGTGGCTTATATATTAGCTAGTCTTTGAGTAACTAACCTGTGTCCCATGTATTTAGAACTGTGCCTAGACACAATTGTTTATGCACTCTGTGTCTTCTTGAAACTACTCTAAAATGTCTAATTCATTATTTTTTGTTTGTTTGATTTTGGTAATAATTTAATAATAAAATATTTGCAAGCTACCAAATATACCTAATATTTTAAGGCTATTAGTAATAATACTTGTTTCAATTAGATATTTATTATTAACTGGTAATAATTCATATCAACCTAAGTGCAAAATTTGGTTAATTCATTTCTCTCTCTCTCTGTCTCTCTCGCTCTCTCTCTTGCTTTCATCAGTTTTCCTCCCCCTTGTATCAGTCTACTTTTTGATTATTTTTTGACACTCTACTCATTATTTTGGTTAAAAAATAGTGCTGTGCTTCCGGAGCAGAAATGTTTTCCTGTTACTTATTGAATAGTAATTCCACTACAACATCGTTTGGACAATCAAAAAATTGCAATCCTCAAAGTATTCCCGATGGAAATATTACCTAACAATGTTGTATGATTTTATATCAGACTGTATATCTAAAACACAATCTGTGCTTCAGTGTTTACCATTACTTAGAGGAAGGTTAGTTATTATATGTGTTTAGATTTGCTTTTGTCAAAATAAACTGAAAATTTTTATTTAAAGATTTTATGCTTTCAAGTCTAAGATAGAATATATTATTTCAAATAAACTCTTTCACTATGTTGCAATAATAATTAATATTCGATTACAGTGTTTTCTTTTTTAATTTTTCCTGACAGGGTTTCTCTGTGTAACAGCCCTTGCTGTACTGGAAATTGATTTGTAGACCAGGATGACCTCGAACTCAAAGGGAGTTCTGTCTTTGCCTCATGAGTATTGGGTTTAAAGTTGTAATTAATTATTAGTAATAATTAATATTCTATATCTATTAATATTCATATTTAATAATAATATGCTTTTGCAGTATTTTAAGACATTAAAACAATGATGTAATTATATCATCTCAGAAAATAAAATAATAATAAAAATAATTATCTTGTGCTTAATACATACATATATAGTGCATAAGTTAAAGAATATTAGAAAAAAAAACAACAAAGACAAAAGTTAATTTGGACCTATCTCTAAAAGAACTATGTGGATTCAGTAGTGGTAATTTTCCTTGTCATCTTTAACTGCCAACTTGACACAGTACAGAGTCACATGAGAAGAAAACCTCAACCGAGTGGACTGGATTGGCCTGTGGGGAATTGCCTTAACTATCCACAGGCGTGGGAGGGTCCAAACCCTTGTGGGTCCCTTCATTCCTAATCCAGGACCTTGAAATAAAACTAGCTAAGCACGGGTCTGTGAATGAACCATCAACCAGAGCAGTTTTTGCTACAAGTTCCTGCTTGAGCTCCTTCTCTGACTCCTTCATTGATGAACCCTATCCTGTAAGTGGAAATATTTTTTCCCTCCCTTAAGAATCTTTTAAAACGGGCACCGAATGAAACTAGGATAATTCTCCTATAGAGTCGGGCTTTCAGCTTTTACTATTCCATGTGTCAGGATTTGCCTGAATCGTTTATCTTCATATACATTGATGCGTTTAACTCATAATAAACAAATACATAAGCAAAATGTTGGGGGAAGGAAAAGAGACTATTAAAATACTCCAATAATAATAGAGTTCTGTGATCTGTAAATATAAGTTTCAATGGGTTGTTGGAAGGTAAGGTGTAGAAATCCTAGATAGGTTTCAGGAGTGAAATAGATATATTTCACTCTGTATTTTTGGCTTAGCAGTAAACCAGGAATAAAAAGAACATAAAAGCCTTGGGTTTGATTGATGTACCAACATCATGACTAAACAGACTTGCGAGTAACAGCTGTAAATAGCATCAGGTACTGCTGAAGCAGAGGCACCTTCCGCAAAGGCAGAATTATTGTGTAATTATATCCACTTTTCCAAGTTACAAACTATTCCCTGGCAGGGATCCACTTCTTCATTCATTACAATTCAATATAATTTGAGCTGCTAAGGTAAAGTGTCTCCCGGCAGGAGGCTGCAAATGAATCCTGCTGATACTTTTATTACTACCGATTCATACTGTTCGGCCCCACACTCAAACAACTCCAGGGCTTGGGGAAGTGTTTGCAAGTGGTTATTTTGAAATAAGGCAGGGAACCTTGTCAGGATGAGAAATCGGAATATAGCATGAGTCCTACCAACGTGCTCTGGCTTTGCTATGCCGTTACCAGATTTGATTGCTCACGATTGTCCCATTTTATAACGAGCTCACACTGTCAATGAAAAATTTAAAGTTCACTTCAAACTAAAATGAGAAATAAACTGTTGCTATGCAAACATTTTCTTTGCTGGGTATTGCTTTTTGATATTTTATAATTTTGTTTTTTTCATTAACCATTGAGTTTGTACTTCATATTCTATTCTATATATCAGATAAAAACCATAGCAGAATGCGTGACTTTAAATCTATAAAAAGCTATAGCAATTTTTATTTCAGAGTGTCTGCAGAAATTACAGTTAATACAGTGTGTAGTATGTCATTGGTTATTTCCTGGCCATTGTACCTTTAGTGGTACAAAATACACTAGTAACTAAATCATTGAAATTTAGATAGCATTCTTCTTTTTTTCTTTTTTTAATGATTAGTTAATTTTGCATTTTACCTAGCAAAAAATTATTTCACTATATTTATAAATGGATATTATTACGTATGTGAACATACACACACGCACATACTGACACATGTACTTTGTGGATGTTTGATTGTAGACATATATATGTATAAGCACATGGATAGCTGCAAATACACACCTATATATAAAGCCAAACATATCTCATTTTTACATGTACACACAAACAAACAAAATTAGAATCATAAAAGACAGAATCTTCACTGACTAATCTCAGATTACTACACATTACTGTGCATCATTTTAGGGAACATGAGATGATTTTTGGAAGGTGAAATGCTCTTTGAAAGATAGAGAGAATGGCAAAGCCAGAGTGTGAAGCAAGTGCCAATATTTTTGCATTGAACTATAGTCAATTAGTGACTTTCTGAATATACCACTTCTAAACACAAAATAATGAAGGACTATTTGCTAAAGTGGATCTTAAGGAAGATTTATTTTATTGTTATTGTTTCAAAAGCTAAAAATATATACCAATGCTTTTACTAATGCTAATGAAACAATTTAAGAAAACCTCTACATGTAGTTGAAAGAAAAGCTCGAGTTTGACTCCAGGGTCTCTGCAAACCTTTTCAATGACCATGGCCTTTCACTATGGCGGTTACATATTCGTCTACCATAATGGGTTTCCTTGCTGCCCTGTGTGATTGAAGCCAAGCTGCACAGTGACATACTCTGCCAGCAGGCACTTCAACTTCCCCTTTATGTACACCTAGCTGCTTTTAAGAAAAGAAAGGTTGAAAAATGTGGTATCATTAACAATAGAATTCATAATGCTAAAGGTTAGGAAAAAAAGTATTCATTGTAATAATTACAACCCCTGCAGTTTACACATTTCAAAGTAATAATTGATATTTTTCAATTATATACTAAATCACTTGCTGTCAATAGTAACTGACAGACTAATTACTGTTTTATTGACAATATTTTAAGTCAGGTAAGACATTGGAAAGTATAACTAGAAATAGCTTCCATTACTTTTGAATAATGACAAGACACAAGTCAGTCATGGATGTCTTCATTTTTTTTTTTTGAGAAAAAGAAAGATAATTACCCTTCATGGGTGAGACATTTGATTTATTCTACTGAGATTCATTTCATTTCATTGTAAATTAAACAGTTTAATTTAATATTTTCAGCACTACCTGCAGCTGAACAGACGTCAGTGATGACTAATAGTAAGTTGATGGATCAGCTGTATTTATATTAAATGGAATGTTTGTAATTATTGTCATGAGGTGAGCTGTCACATTGATATTATTTTAATCATTTTTCCTCCTTATGACCTTTCAGATTAACTACAAAGCACAGTATCAATCAGAACCTCAAATGTCTTACACTGTGAAAACAATAGTCCACTCTTCAGCCGTTGCTGTAAGTCAGTTAGCAATAAGTGATTAATTTCTATATGTCTTAGAATATACAAAGACAACATTCATGCTAATAGACAATATTTATACTCATAATTTTTCTATCTGATTTCATAGAATATAATTTAAAGACCAATGACATACATATTTTAAGAAGAATAACAGTTATAGTTCATAAATATGAGAGATGTTTAGATATCTTAGAATTTATATTTTAAATAATAATAAAAGGAAAAAACTAGGAGGCGATAAATACCATTATGTTTAACTGCTGTAGACTTGTAAAAGACCCCAGCCAAAATTCTAGCAGGGATTTCATAGGTCCGTAGGAGGCTCCATTCTAGTTATGAAGCCGTGACTAGTTGGTGGTTGCTATTGGAGACATAAGTTGTCTATGCCCCAGAGCCTTTCTTTGTGTATACATGGTAGCACTAACTGTATTAATTATAAAGATATATTCTAGCAAGTGAATTTCTGATAAAGAATAGGAACATACCACTGTTCCTATAAGACATAATTCAAATGAACATGTTAATCACCTAGCCATAAGAAGCTGTTTGTTCGACATACATTAGAAACAGCTTAAAATGGGTTAATAGGTATGATGATGTCTACCGCTAGTATCTCCATACAAACCGTAAAATATCTGTTCTGTAATGGTCCCTTTGTCCACAGTCATTCTTTGAGACTCTTAACTCTCTTATACACTGAGCCTCTCTTAAACTCAGTACTCTATTTGTCATGTTTGTATTTGAAAACTAAAATTAGATCCCAGTATCAAGTAAAGTTAAAATACACAAGGTACTACAAATTTTAATATACTCATATGGTTTGCCTTTGTCTTTTCTACTTCCTTCATTCACCAAGAGTTGAGCTTTGTTCTATTTATTCCTTCTCATTTCAGACTGCACAAAAATATAAAAGACATTTGAGAAATATACTCAAAGTCAACAAAAAATGAGCATCTTGAATAAGTCAGCAAGAATTATAGGAAACCCACACACTCATGAATGGGAACAAGACATGTATGGTTTATGATCAATCATTATTACATTTAATTTCACAAACAACTCAGAATTTGAAAGTTGCCCCAATACATGGATTTGCATATGACAACTCTGAATTATGACTCTTGGGGATTATTCTATTTTAAATTTATAGTTATAATCCATAGTATTTATGTATATATATTATATATATATTATATATATATATATCCAGATAGATATTGGTGTTTGATGCTTTTAAAATATGCTCTCTCTCACTGGAAGAATGGAGAATTAGCAATAAATAAAGATTTATGGGCTATGCTAGATGCTCTGTGGTGGACTGCTTGTTCCTTGTGCATGAAACTTCTGCTTTGAAACTCAGTAAAAAAGTTAAACGTACTGATAAATGATAAAGATTCACTTTTTGTAATTTTATCATTGAAACTGAAGGTATTTCGTAAGGAAATTTTCAAGAATTTTATATTTTCTTTAAAGTCACCTAATATTATCTCTCTCATCTTTTGATATAGTTAATCCTGAATTTATATTTGTGGTTTGATTTATTGATTACATTATAGATTTCATATTAACATTATTTTATTTTATGTCAAATTTTATAGTGCACATTTCTACAGTGAAATAAAAACAAGATAATAAAGCTCTTTTATTACCAAAGTAACCTATTTTTATTCTTTTTCAAAATCAGTATAGGATATAAGCATTATTATTTCTTCATTTAGTAACTTCATCTAATATCTTTTATTATCCCAATCCATGTGAATCTGTAACTCCAGTATCCATCAACTTACTAAAGAAAAAGATTTTGGGCTACTAGACAGAAATCAAGGCTACTTGCCAACAGCTTGAAGCATTGGCATCCTTCTCACAGTATCTGCTCACACGCTTGAGCATAACAGCCTCTTTCATGAAAAGATATTTAATCACACTTTGTGTTTGAATAATAGTTTGTAAAATAAATTTTGTCGATTCATGAGCTACTTGTTATTTGTCCCTTTACAATTCTGACAGTCTGGGATTTGAAAATTCACATATAAATTCACTTTGATTCTTGTATGAGGGTTTTGTGCCTCAATATCATACCATGTGAAAAAGGGAGGTAATTGTGGAAGAATTCTTTTTTGAAGATAAGGTACACAGACGCGCTCTCCAAACCTGTCTTTCATGGATGAAAAGAATTGTAACAACCTCCTCTCAAGAATAAAGAGCACATTTATGAAAAAGGCAGGAGAAAGGAATAATAGGCATCTTCAGGCCATGTTCATTTGCAGAAGTCCTTGGGTACCAACTCTGGAAGTAACACCGTGGGTTAGATCCTGATCAGCTAGGTTCTTGCTCAGAGAGCAGAACGTCAAAAGACCTAAGGGGAACACAACATCTGACCTTAAGCAGCAGGTGATGTGTGCACTGATTGTCTGTGACTCAGTAGTCAGAAACATTTCATGAGTCAACCAGAAAAAAAAAATAGGTTTGCAACTATGATAAAATCATAGTTGGTTTAAGAATTTTCCTTCCTTCTTTCCTTACCACATTCCATCTCCCCTCATTTCTTGATTTCTTTCCTGCTTGACAATTTGCAATTCAATATTAGTTTACCAGAGAAAATTAGATACCACTGAGAAACTATTTTGAACGACCATGGGAACTCTCTTGGTTTTATGTCCCACCCTCTAATTTCAATAGACCTGCTGCCTCAGAGGATACTTACATCTTCATCAGCTGACCATGAACTCTCTGTGCCTTAAGTAACATTACACATTGGTCACACAGAAACCATTATTTGTCTTTTTAATCTTAAGGGGATTTGTGTGTCTCTATTGGATCAGTATACTTCAATTTATGTTTTGTATTCTTTTACGTTTCAACTGAGCATGGTATCTGCCATGTTTAGAGATTGGTGTTTGGTTTACTTTCAATAATTTAATATTTGTGTAATAAGGTACAGACACATGCTTGAGAAAGCAAACATGGCTAACTGTTGGAGCTCTTACAATGTATCAGGCACATGTATGATACCATCCCTATCATCAATCTACCGAGCAGGTTGCTAAAACAGAAAGAGGTTAAATAAATTACTGAAAATGAACAACTTATAAATGGATCAGAACTCAGCCATAATTACTGGACTGCATGCTTCTAACAATTGTGTTAAGCACTGAAAGCTGTAATTTAATGAGGGTCTAAAATTCACATCACATCACACAAAAATGGCATGTGATGGCTTTAATGCATATTACAGAAGGAAATATGAATATCAGAGAGAACTGACTTTGTCAAGGGATGCCCATAGTTTCTCAGTTGCATAGGATTTGCATGGTATTGCCTTCCTTTATGAAGCAGAAAAAGTTAAGCAAAAGGGTGCACAAGATCTGTGTACAAAGTTAACCATGCCAAGTTGCTGTTACAACAAAAATGCCTACTTAAAAAAAAGTTGAAAGAAAAATATTAATTGATTCAAACACTGTTTTTTACATGTAAAATTAATGTGCCATTTTCTTTTGGATACCACTAGGGGGTGGGTGTTTGACCAGAACCTACAAAACGGTTAGTTGGATTCTTACTCATCAAAAAGAACAAGACTCTGTATCCAATGAGAAATGGGAACAAGAGTAGTGTCACTAGATGTTTTGTTTACATTAACTGTTATTAAAAGTGTTCTTTCCACTGATGTTAATCACGATTTGTAAGGTCAGAAATACAAGGATATATCTTTGATGTCAATAATCAAATGTTGCAGAATTTTGAAACTTCTAAATTCAAAAATTGAGTTTTTAAATTTTACTGATACTAGGTGTTTTTAAATTCTAACATATAAAACATGTAAGTAATTAATAAATACTGTGCTAACATTGATAGAATATTTGAATATTTTAGTTTTTTTTTAAATGTTGTATCTATTCCACATTCAATGAGCTTTCATGGAAGCTATTAGAAATTTTTTTAATATCTATATGGCACAATTGTCATTTTGTAGGCCTATATTTAAAGTCATAATCATTTCACAGATGCTCTTTCTATATTATCATATATTTTAAGAACTTATAAGGGATAGATTTCCCACATGACCTTGAAAGAAAATCACAAATAATATCCAAATTTGTAATATATGTGAAAATTGTATTCTAGTTTGTGTGTATATGTTTGGGCATGAATATTGTCACTTGGGCATTGTGAAGAACAGTGTAGGTCAACTGAACGCTGTAACCACACAAGGATGAGGGAAATGGAGAAGATTCACAGGACTCTCCTCGGTAGAGCCTTAGAAACTCCAACGTCATTAAAATGATGTAAGTTTTAAATGGCCACCATACATGCCTATACATTGAAATACACACACCATTCAAAAGTTTCAGGTACTAGCAAGTGTTTTGAAAATTTGCTTATTTGTAGAAAAGGGGAAGTCTTAGAATTGAGAATATACTTTTTCAAGTAAAATGAAAATGTTAAACTCCCAGATTCCTGTCTCTTGATAACTAACAATATGGAAGTTTCACTCTATCAAAATAAATAAGAAATGGGCATCATTATTTCATATATCACTGAATAGAAGTTAAATTAAAAATAAAATAATTATTGAATATAAATTGTTTAAGTAACATTGTGAAGGTCAATATTAACACTTATATATTCAGGTATCTGCTTACACAAAAACACACACATATGGTGTGGGAAGACCTTCTGTATATGTGTTCTTTTATTGGATAATGAATAATGCTGTTTCTGCCAGTGGCATAGCAGAATAGAGTTAGGTGGAAAAACTAAACTGAATGCTGGGAGAAAGAAGGAAGAGTCAAGAAAAAGCCATGTATCTGGCACTAGAGACAGATGCCTCTTTGGAACCCACTTTGCCTGTAGTCCACAACCTTATGGTGATTCTCAGATTAATGGAGATGGTTTAGTTTAGGATAGTAATACCATTAGGAGTTCCAAATAATAAAATTTCTATTGGTGTTAAAAGAAAGAACCACAAAATATACAGTTATAGCTAAACCTTCCTTATACAAAATTTGATGAACATATCTGCTGTTATACTAAAACTCTTTTTAGTTGTATGCAGTATATTGCTTATATATTTTGCTTTGTTATTTTTGATAATTAAATATTATAATAAATTTATAATAAAAATCCTCGTGCTTATGTCCCTTTTGAATAGGCATATATATTTTACTAAGAATAAAATTAAATTTTCTGAACATTTATGTATTGTGGCTCCTGATAACCTTCAAAAGTTATTGCTGTACAATTTCATAAAAAGAAGCAATGAATGCTTTAGCAATAATTTTTTGTAGTTTAGTGTTATGGTAACACTTAAATTAAGTACTAGATTCTATATTACTTTTTCTCTAAAATTAGAAGCTATTTTATTAACTTAAAAATATTCATAATTTTATAGTCTCTGAAATTTTTATTGATTTTTTTAGAAATTTATTATTAACTCTAAGAATTCAAAAATACAGGTACAAAAATAACTAACACTATACTGAGTCTTACTATGACTTGTCACTAAGACCCTACAAAAAAAGAGAAACAAAATTTGCCTCTTAAAAAGTAACATTTGATAACTTCATCAAAAATCTTATTATCTTGCCAAGACAAATTTCTTTCTTTAATGTTTATGTACTTATTATGGTTCTATAAAGGTATGGTTATGCATTTTGCCAAGTACTGCATCTGCAGAATGAGTTTCTCTTTTTATAATCAAAGTCAAAAAGATAGAAAGAACAAGTATAAATATGTATACACATATGTAAATTCTGTACTATAAGTTTTATGCCAATTACAGTGTTTATTTAAATAAATTTGTAAATGAACTTGTAAGCAATTGTTTATTAAGTTATCATACTTAATTGGTAACCTTAAATCATACCCGAGCACGTACACACACACACACACACACACAAATACACACAGACATCGTTATAGAAAAAGTTTGGATAGATGCTGCAACTGATAAACTCTTTGACTTTCTCTATACTTAATATTCTTTTTGTGTTCTCACATTCGATTTATCAATTCATCTGAATGCATTAGAAAAGAACTTTCGCATCACGAATCCATGTAACTACCTTATTCCTGTGTGTGTTTATATCCTCTTTCTATTCACACTGTGAAATCAATCATTAAGCCACAACCAACCTGTGAAATCTATCATTCCCTCTCTGTAATTTATAGCAAAAGATGTCATGATAAATTAGGACTGCCCTTAAACATATAATCAAGAGGATCACTGGTCACAGTGCAAATGAAGAATCATAAAAAACAACTTGATTTCAATATAATGAGTCAGTTATTTTTAATGGTAAGCATACATCAGTACGTGATTAATATATTGCCTCAGATTTAAGAGTTAAACATATAAAATTTTGTTGTTGACATATCTACTTTTAACTTTAAAAGTTCATAGCATGTATGCTTCTGTAAACATTCTTTATGATAAATTCATTGTCCTACCAAGTACTATCAGGCTTTGTTAAATTGTTTTCTTGTTACCATGTATGTCATTTTGATTAGCATACACAAAGGAAAGAAATAGATTTTGTTTGTTGTTTTGTTTTTGTAAGACAGGGTTTTTCTGTATCTTTGGAGCCTGGCCTGGAACTAGCTCTTGTACACCAGGCTGGTCTCTAACTCACAGAAATCTGCTTGCTTCTGATCCTGAGTGTTGGGATTAAAGGCGTGAGTTACTACTGCCTGGCAGAAATACATATTTTTAATTTAAATAATTTTTACTTTGAAACATGTTTAGCCTATTTATCAAATACTTACAAGGGTTCTGCAGATGAATGCCATAGTCTTAATTATCAGTTTACAATAAAATAAAAGGAGTTTTATGTTATAAAACAAATGTTTGAGAATCCTATTTCACAATGAAAGGGACTTTGGAGCCAGGTACTTGTCACATAAGCTGGAAGACGGAATTTCAGTTGATCATAGCCCATATAAGTCCCAAATGCCAGCAGTGTAAGGGAAATAGTCTCACTTGTTATTCTACTTTCAGAAAAGAGTGGCAAAGATTCTCTGAAGTAAGGTGAATGGTGAATAGCAATCATAGGTAAGCTCTAGTTTGATTGAGATCCCTAATATTACTGAATAAGATGCCATATCAATTGAGGAAGACTCTGTTTTATGCCTGAGGCCAAAGAATTACACACACACACACAACACACACACACACATACAGCTCCATAAATACATAAATTTACATACATCCATAGCATAGACACACACACACACACAAAGAAAATGAAAGGACCAGTTGTGAAATTCAGATGAAATTGGCAAATAGAATGCTAGTATAACAATTGCATTGGGAAAAAAAGATAAACACACTTTATATTAGTGTAAAAGATTGTCTGGAAAATGTTGTTATTTTATTTAAATCTAAATCAGTCATGGTTAGAAAAATTTAACTCATCTAAGAAAATGTTTCAATGCATTTCTCTATGATTTTCTCTTTTTTCACCCCTCATTTTGACTTTTTTATTTATGAAATTATACATTGCTCTAAAATAATTTCTAATTAGATTCAACAACTATCAAAACAGCAGGGCAAGAGAAAAACGATAAGATGGTACTTCAGTTACCTAGAGAGTATGCTATAATATGTAACTAATTTGCTTAGGATACAAAAATCCTTGAAGTCTCTTAAATAATAATGTACAATTGAATTACCTTGACATTCTCAACTAAATAGGAACTGTTATTTGAATCTGTATTGTGTGTCACTTTTTTGTTCATAAGGACAATCATGTGTGTATCCTGAATAGACATAGATCTGCAATTGCAGTTGACTTACTCACCTGTAATAGAGTTTTAAGAAACAGGAAGTACTATGCTTCATGAGTTTAAAGAGATAAGATGGTAATGAGATAGAGCATTTCACACATTATCATTCAACTTAACATCATTCAAGTCAAATTCTGAAGTGATCCCATCTTGAAGCTTCAGTTCATCTCTGAAGGGTTGACTTAATGGTGTCTGCAATTTCCTCATTGAAATAAGTTCCCATCCAAGCTATTAATACAAAATATGATGCTTTGCAAACTCTGAACAAACATATTCAAATAATTTTTTGCATTTTTAAAATAAGTTTTTATCAGACAATATTTAGAAGGGATTTGTACCTGTGCACACTATTTGAAAATGGACTAAACCTTGAAAATGTCCATATGTTTGTCTTCTGAGGATTATCTGGAAAATAATTCTACTACGGAATAGCTTAAATTATTGACTTATTAGTTTAAGAATAGAAAATATTTTAAAATAATTAGGAGTTCCTCATCAGTTTTCTAAAACTATTGTGGAGTTTCTAAGATTTTTTAAATTTTTTTTTAAAGACTGACTTTTTTATTTCCAATTCATACCCCCTTGATCTCCTTCTGTTATTTTATTGCACAAGCTAGAACTTCAAGGAGATAAGTTATCACTCCATGTTTCAAGTATGGGAAAGGCCCTTGGTTAAGGCATTGCCAACTACTTCCTATGTATTTTTATAAGTAACATTCAGACAAGTAGAATTTAGATGTTGCTCTATCAAATTTATATAGTATTGACAAATTATTTTCAAAATTGTTCATAGAGAATCCTCAAAGTTAAGAATGTCTAACATATTGTGATATGAATTTAAATCTAGTGTCTAATCAGTTCTAAGACCTCTAAAACCAGTAAGGTGTTTTCTCTTTTGACTTTCTTCATGTTGCTTGTTAATCTAGATCTCTGTTGGCCACCCCCACAATCAAAGCATCTATTCCCTTAGTGTCTTTGTGATTCTTCAAGCATCCTTGATTTATTGTCCGATTCAGCCAACATACATATAGTTTAATCGTGCACTTAAGAAACTCATGTTTCTGAAGTGTCCTACCTGAACAGAGTGTAGCGGTGTGGGAAGAGTGTGTCCTGAGGAAATGTGCGTAGAGAATGGAGAATATTGGAAAATATAAAAAGACACATCAGCATGCCTCACAGCATCCGTTCTACTGGCTGATATAGGGCTGAGAGCAAGGCCCTGGGGCTGGGATTTGATCTTGCCAATTAGGCTCAGTGAAGGGTTTCTGTTTGGCCTTTTTACAAAGGAAGTAGAGGAATTTGTGCTCTACCCTTCACTCAGCAGCTC
This sequence comes from Chionomys nivalis, assembly GCF_950005125.1. Taxonomy (NCBI): domain Eukaryota; kingdom Metazoa; phylum Chordata; class Mammalia; order Rodentia; family Cricetidae; genus Chionomys; species Chionomys nivalis. The sequence continues at coordinate 30,377,114 of NC_080088.1, read as the reverse complement.
ACTGTCTGAATAATTTAACTATGTTTATACTCCTCATCCATCAAAAGATGCGATCAGACAATAAGTGCTCTAAAACTACTTTCAGCATTAAAACTTGTTCATTTTATGATTGCACTGTCTTCAGCAGTGACAAAAGTTCTCAATGGTACTTATACTCCATTTAAAAACCCCTTCTCATTTAATCCTTGTGAATATTTGTTCCGTGGATTAATTTTTGAGAATATAAACATGAAAATGTGCTACTGAAAAGACCAGAGGAATTTGCTTCTCGGCGTTTTATGAAGTCCTTCAGTTGTACTTTGGTCATGCTTTTTATAATTTCTTCTTCTTCTTCTCTGTGCTGGGGGCTCTTTAATTTCATTCCTGGGTTGTATACACATATTACTGGTATTTTTAGAAGTACTTTATGAGTTCAAAATCTATTCCCTGTGCCCTCATCAATTTGAAATTACCATTTTAAGGCTGATTAAATAAGGATTAGTGCCAATGTTCTACTTATTAGGCTGTGTCCTCAACTGGAACTGATGATGTAGTATTTGTCAATAACTAGTTCCTTAAATTCCACAAAATGAAACCTTTGCATCAGAGTCCATCTGGCTGGAAATTTTAAGGCAAGCTCCCATGAAGAAGAAAGCCATCTATTATATGATGATATAAGCATAAAGTGGCATGTATCACAGCTGTTTGATTACTGCTGGGAAGATGACTTGTAGTCCCCCTAAGCCCTCTATGAGAATCCAGAAGTGATGGATTTTATTCCCCATGCTTTAGAATGAGGGTGATGGATTACATTAGGAGGATATGTAAGAATTGAAGAAACTCAACTGAAATTAATTAACATCACAGCAAAAATGATGCTAACATTGATCTTTGCCATAGTACAAGATTGATCCAAGGAGATGGAAAAATAGACAGTAAACATTCTGAAAGTATAAGTGATCAGCTATTCATCTGAGTATTTTGTCCAATGATGGTAAGATTTTTGTATAAAAAAAAGAGTTCAGATTAAAATTTATATTACATCCCAGGGTCAGAAACATACACATCCCCAAAGATTTTATAGGATTAAACTTATTATAGCACAAGTAAATTTCACAATCTACATTGTCTATTACTGTTCTCAGAAATGAAGCTAAAAAGGAGAAAGAAATCAAAAGATTTTGTGATGAATATATTTCAACATTTTAATATAGGAGCACACATGGTTTGATATGAGCCCTGGTAAGATCAAGGCTCAGTATTTCATACAAGCCATCTAGGCAATCTTTAACACTGACCTCCACCTTTGCCATTGTCATTGGCTTAGCCTATTTAACTGAATAATCATGAGTCTTGAATGAAATAATGTCTCAAGAATATAATACATGCAAACACTATGTAAATTTAGCTTGTGCATATTATGCAGTGGTTATCATTTCTTTCCTATGTATATTGATTGAAAAGGTGGCACAAAATAAGTTAGGACAGTACTGGGAAATTTCTTTAAGTTTAAATACAAACTTTATTTGGAAAAATATTTTTAAATTTCAATATATTCAAAATTAAAAATTCAAAGAGAAACAAGAAAAAATTATAAAAATATTTTAACACCATATTTTTAAAGTCGATTAATATGTTAAATAAATGTATATAAATTATTTTTCTTATAAGAATCCTTGTTTATTTTTGGTTGTCTAATTTGGAGACATTGCAAAATAGGTAGGAATATTTTCAAGCATCTCTTTTAGGTATATTGTTGGAAATCCAATTGCTGGGGATTGAGAAAACAAAAACAGAATTTAAAAATACCACCACAATAACAAGGTATAGTCAAACTAAATTAGGAGAAAACCCAGCAAGTACCAATTAAGCAATAATCGATCTGCTGGGGAACAGGTGCTGAGCCAGTGCAAACAGGTCGCTGGCTAAAAGCCACAACTCTTTGCCCCCAAAACAAAAATGCTTAGTTCAATAACAGCAAGAAAGCTCCTAAGGAAATCATCCACTAAGGATGATAGACTCCTATGAGCAGACACATGAGTTTGTTCTTAGAACTGATGCAACACACAGTTTATATCTGAGAACATAAGAAGAATAAAATTAAAAAAAAAGTCTTTCAAAATGTTTTGTTTGCAAAGCAAGCTTGTGAGACAGATACTGAACTGAAATGACAATATTCACCATATCTCCTATAATTCTACAGCCAAGCAACTGTGCATTTTACATACTTTGCACTAAGATTCATTGGCTTCGAGTTTCAGCATAATGGTATAAGACTAAGAGGCTCTTCAACTCTCTCATGTATTCAGGGTTTTGAAATATATGTGAGGGTTTTTTAAGAACTAGGCATTGCATTAGGTGCTAAGGATATACATATAAATAAGTCATTGGCTTTTCAGGCTAACCCATTTATCATGTAGTAGGGAAAAGGACAAGAACCAAACATTTAAATAACATGACTACTGCTTTGCCAGACACTATAACCTGGAGCAACAAGGGAACTTCTTTAACTCTGCATGTGTAAAGCAGTTCAAAGGAACAACAACACTACAAGTAAACAAATACTCTAAAGTTGAAAGCATTAATCAAGAAGGATGAGAACAAAACAGTTTCTTGGAAACATTGAAATAGAAATGTAAGAAAAGAGTAGTTTCAAAGGTCAAATGTAACTTGTAGTGAAGAGATGATGTAACTGAACACCTCTGCTAGAATTAATTACACAATGTCACCTCTAAAAGCTTCTTTGCTGATCTTGATGCTGGTGCTACTGCCACTTCCACTACCACACTTTTCAAATTCTGCTATTGAAACCAGTTGAATTTGGTTCATGAGACTTAAATATCAACATACTATTACAAGTATCCTTTTTAAAATTCTGTGTATCCAGGCACCAAGCTGAAAAACTTGGTTATTATTGAACTTCAAATATGAAATAATGGAAAATTCTAGAGAAAATAGAAAATCTAGAAAAACAATCAGTACTTCATTTTTTAAAGAGTATGATGGGATTTTTTTATTAAGTATTGTAGGTGGACTCTCATCATTTAGTATTAAAGAATGACTAATGATTTTTATAATCTTTTCTATTTCTCTCTCAATCAAAATTCTGTTTCAAAATAAAGGTTACGTAGCATAACTCCATTGAGCACAAGCTAGCCAATTTAAATTCTTTTTGTCCTAAATTATATTCTTGTATTTCCTAGGGTAATTGGTCACAGAATTTTATAGTAGTCATGCACATGATTAAGTTCTGAATCAGATTCTAACACAGCAGGGAGTGTAAGAACACAAATTAAAGGGTTTTAAATAACTGCATTTTGTTTGAATCCCCAATTGAACACCCTTAAACAAATTTACCTTTGTCACTTTAACACATATGCAGTATGTAGTGATTCATTTCAATAAGTAAAGAGAGAGAGAGAGAGAGAGAGAGAGAGAGAGAAGTTCAATGTGAAAGCCTTTTTTACAAGTGCTATTAATTCCAAGAAAGTTTGAATTACAATGTTAGGCACTGAATAGAACATGTTTGAATTTGTTTCCTGTTGGCAGCTTTGAGTGGCTTTGAATTTCTTATGGGCACCCTCAAATTTCAGCCGACAAAGAATCAACGTTAAGTCACAACTCTGCTTAAACAATTTAAAAACACAAATAGATGTGAGGATAACAAAAAAGGAAAACTTGAAACACGTAAGGAGAAAACATGAAATAGCAAACAGAAGACTCAGGAAAAATCACTGAGTCAAATCATAGTGAATGAATGAACAAGGAAATTCTAAGGCAGAAGTAGTGAAAGAGAAAGAACCTTAGTTTTAGAATGAAACAAAATAAGAGCTATAACAAATATAACAGTTATAACAAAAATAAGAGTTATAAGAACTTGAAGTAAGAGAAAAATATGAACAGGTATTGCATTGTCTAAATGTGTATTTTAAGTGTGACAAAATTTGTAAGTGAAATTATCATGGTTTTCCTTGAGAAAGAGTGTCATGTAGCTCAGCTCAGACTCAAAATACATCTAGATTGACATTAAACTTATTATTCTCCTGCCTCTGCCTCCCAGGTACTAAGATTGCATGTCCTACCATGCCTAACTATGAAGTGGATTTGTTCAAATTATAAAAAGTATATAATTTTATGAATGATGAATTTACATATTGTTAAATTCATATTCTGGACAAGGGTAGTTTGAATAAAATGTGTTACAATTCCAATAGAACGTGTGGTTTTGTAAAATGAAATAATGACTCAGAACCTAAGAGGACAGATTGCAGGGACAGAGGATCAGAGTCAGTTCCTATCACCTGTTGAAATAAGAGCAGTGGGCTTCGATCCTGGCACCCGGCCGCCCGCACGGCTAGCTTTATACCCCAAATAATTACATGGAAACTGTATTTTTTAAGCGTTGTTTGGCTCATTAGTTTTAGCCTCTTATTGGCTAGCTCTTACATATTGATCTAACCCATTTCTAATATTCTGTGTAGCACCACGAGCTGGCTTACCAGGAAAGATCTTAACCTGCGTCTGTCTGGAGTGGGAGAATCATGGAGACTGCCTGACTTGGCTTCTTTCTCCCAGCATTCTGTTCTGTTTACTCCACCCATCTAAGGGTTGGCCTATCAAATGGACCTAGGCAGTTTCTTTATTAATTAACCAATGAAAGCAACAGATATATACAAGACCCACCTTCAACATTTTTCCTTTATTTGTTTAAACAAAAAAGATAGGCTTTAACTTTAACATAGTAAAATTACAAATAACAAAACAGTTATCAAGCAAGAATTACAGTTACAATATTTATATCTATTTTATCTTTTATCATAACTAAAAAAACTATAACTATAACTAACCATTCTTCAACTCCATCAAAGACTCCAAAAGGATATAATCCATCAATCACCTGCCTTTAATAGCTCACAATCTCTTGCTATACCAGTTCCAGGAGGTAAGATACCTCTTTTATCTGAGGTACCCGACTCATATGAATGTGCATATGCTCACATAGACATACACACTTGCATATAATTTTAACAGGAGTGTGTGAGTGGTTTGGAAAAGGAGATTTGGGAAGATGACTCATTGGTTAAGAGTATTTGCTGATTTGCAGGGAAATGTGGGGATCCTTGAGTGAATGGGTATGGAGTGGATGAAGTTCTGGGTTAATGTATTTTAATGAAAAGAAACCTGAAACCTCAACCCAAAGGGAACTGGCAATGTGTTCTCAAGGTCCTGTGTGGAAATGTTGGGAGAGTGTACAGAAAATGTAAACCACAGTTTCCTCTCCTGATATTTGACTTCTGAGATTGTTTTCTTCCACATACTCCTTGATGCCACTAGCTAACTCCTCCTCCTTGTGCTATTCGTAATAAACCTGGCTTTGTGGAAGCCTAGACAGTTAGGATGTTCACCTTCCTAGACCTGAATGGAGCGGGAGGACCTTGGACTTTCCACAGGGCAGGGAACCCTGACTGCTCTTGGGGCTGGAGAGGGAGGAGAAGAGGAGTGGGGGCAGGGGTAGAGAGGAGGGAGGAGGGGGAGGGAAATGGCAGGCGGGGAGGAGGCGGAAAATATTTTTTTCAATTAAAAAAAAAAGAAAAAGAAAAACTGTTTTCAAATAATCAGCATAGAAAGACTTTCTTACACAATTCAGAACCTCAGATAAACACACATGCACACACATATATGTGTGCCTGAGCACATGCATGCACACACACACACCACACACACATGCACACACACACACACACACATAGTATATAACCAAGAGCAGGAAGTGAAAAGAAACTGTGTTAGTGCCTATAAGAGTGTTTCTGACAATGGAAATAATGCAAGGAGAGTTGGACTGTTTATAAAATTTCACTTTAGTTACCAAGAATCTCAGACTTTATGATAGGTGATTGAACACTTAGCAAAATGATAGGCTAGGGTTTGATAATCCTTAAGATCCAGTGTAGGTAAGAGGACTGTAATTCTAACTGAAATATAAAGTTATAATTCTGCCTTAAAATATAGCCAATTCCTAAAAGTTTCCTCTCTTCTATAATTACTAACATTTGCTCTGAAACAACAAACTTTTTACCACATAATTCTAACAAGAAGCATAAAAACTCTAAGGAGATGAAATGAGTCAGTTACACCAAATAGACTGGAACAAAAAAAAATCCATTCTGCATATAATAAATCAAAATGCTAAACATACAAAATAAAGAAATTATGTTAAGAACTACACACAAATAAAAGGCCAAGTAACATATAAGGGCAAACCTATCAGAATTATGCTTGACTTCTTAAAGGAAACTCCAAAAGCCAAAATGTGCTGGATAGATGTGTTGTAGACACTAAGAGACCATGGATGCAGGTCCAGACTACTATACCCAGCAAAACTTTCAATCACCATAAATGGAGAAAGCAAGATATTCTTTAGTGTCTTTTAAATTGTATTCATGAATTATAAATGTATAAATAAATAAATTATATTACAAATAAAGCTTTCCTGAGGATCAGAGAGAAAAGCAGCCCCAATTGTGAGCCTTACAGACCACACAGTGGTAACGCAGACCTTTAATTTCGGCAGTCACACGAGTTGCCATAGAAGTTGTGCATACCTTTAATCCCAGTGGTGAACACTTTTAATCTTATCCCTAGTGAAGATTATACAACAGGAGGAGACAATTCTCAGGCTCAGTCTCCCTCTGAGATTCCTGAAGGCAGGATCACCATTTTGAACTGCGGTTGAGGTAAGAGTTGGAGGCTTACTGCTTTCCTCTTTGAATCTTCAAGATGAATCTCAATTTCTCTTTCTGAGTTTTTATTAAGTGTGCAACATTATTCCATGACAAAACCAGATTTAAACAATACCTATCCGTAAATCCAGCCTTACAAAAAGTACTAGAAGGAAAACTCCAACCCAAGAAAGTTAGTTGCACCCTTAAAAACACATTTAACAGATTATAACCTCACACCTCACACCAGTAATGCCCAAAGAAGGAAAACACAGAAACACTACCACCAAAAATTATCAAGAAATAACTATCACTGGTCATTATTATCTCTAATATCAGAAGACTAAATTCACCTATAAAATATACAGGTTAACAGAATGGATACAAAAACAGGATCCATCCTTCTGCCACATATGAGAAACACACCTCAATGCTAGAGACAGACATTATTACCTCACAGTAAAGGGTTGAGGAAAGATTTAAAAACAAATCACTCCTGAGTAAAGTAAGAAATAAATTGAATAAATTAAAACCTCATAGAATTCAATGAAAATGAATGCACAACATACTCAAACCTATGGAGTACTATGAAAGCAGTGCTAAGACGAAAGTTCATAGCACTAAATGCCTACATAAAGAAAGTGGAGAAATCTCACACTAGTGATTTAACAGCACACCTGAAGCTCTAGTACAAAAAGAAGTAGACTCACGATGGAAGAGCGGATGACAGAAAATAATAAAATGTAGGGCTGAAATCAATAAAATAAAAACAAAGAAAACAATACAAAGAATCAATGAAATGAAGAGTTGGTTCTTTGAGAAAATCCTTATCCAAATCCTTAACCAAACTAATCAAAAGGCAGAGAAAGAACATCCAAATTAAGAAAATCAGAAATGGAAAGGGGGAAATAACAGTAGCAGGGAGGAAATTCAGAGAATCATTAGGTCATGCTTCAAAAACCTGTACTCCACAAAATTGAAAAATCTAAAAGAAATGGACAATTTTCTGGATAGGCACTACATAACAAAATTAAATCAAGACCAAATGAACAATTTAACTAGATCTATAATGGCTAAGGAAAAAAGAAACAATCTCCAAAAGTTTTACAACCCCAAAAAGCCCAGGGTTCAATGGTTTTGGAACAGAAATATACCAGAACTTCCAAGAAGAACTAATTGTTCCACACAATAGAAACAGAAGAGCTACATTGCCAAGCTCTTTTCATAAGCCTACAGTTACTCTGATAACCAAAGCATACAAAGACTCAACTAAGAAAAAGAATTACAGACAAATCTCCTTCAAGAACATTGATACAAAAATACTAAACAAAATACTTGCAAATTGAATCTAAGAACACATCAACATCATCTACCATTATCAAGTTGGCTTCATGCCAGATATACAGGGATGGTTCAACATAGGAATATCTATCAACATAATCTACAATGTAAATAAACTGAAAGAAAAAACTATGATCATATAAAGGATGCTTAAAAATGAAACAACTCATCATGGCTAAGGTCTTGGAGAGATCAGGAACACAAGAATTGTATCTAAACAAATCAAAAGCAATATAGAGCAAGTCGACAGTCAACAACAAATTAAATGGAAAGAAATTCAAAGTGATTCCACTAAAACCAGGAAAAAGACAAGGCTGTCTATTCTCTCTATACCTATTTAACATAGTACTTGAAGTTCTAATTGGAGCACTAAGACAACAATAAGAGATCAAGGTGATACAAACTGAAACAGAAGAAGTCAAACTTTTGTTATTTGCACATGACATGATAGTATATATAAGTGTAGCCAAAAATTCTGTATAAAATTCCTATGCTGATAAACCTCTTCAGTTATGTGACGCAATGCAATATCACCTCAAAAAAGAAAATCAGTAGCTCTCCTATAAACAAATGTTAAAAAAGGCTGAGAAAAAAATCAGAGAAAAATAACCATTTACAATAGCCACAAATAACATAAAGTATCTTGGAATAATACTAACTGAAGAAGTAAAAGATCTATAAGACAAGAAATTTAAGTGTTTGATAAAAGAAACTGAACAAGTTATCAGAAAATCAGAAGCTCTCCCATGCTCTTGGATGCATGCGATCAATATAATAAAAATGCCAATCCTACCAAAAGCAATCCACAGATTCAATGCATTTCCCCAAAAATCCCAACATAATTCTTCACAGACAATTAGAGAACAATACTCAACTTCATATAGAAAAACAAAAAGCCCATGATAGCCAAAACAATCCTGTACAATAAGAGAACATTTGGAGGCATCACCATTTCTAACATCAAGCTGTATTACAGAGCTACAGCAATGAAAACAACTCGATATTGGCATAAGAACAGAAAGGTAAACCAATGGAATCAATTTGAAGACCCTGATATTAATCCACACACCCATGAACAACTGATTTTTGACAACTAAACTAAAATCACACAATTGAAAAAAGAAAGCATCTTCAACAAACGGTGTTAGTATAACTGAATTTCAAGAATGTAGAAGAATACAAATAGATCCACGTCTATCCCATGTACAAAACTCAATCCCAAATGGATCAAAAACCTCATTGTAAATCCAGCCACACTGAACCTCATAGAGGAGAAAGTGGGAAGTAGGCTTGAATGCATGGACACAGGATACCACTTTCAAAATATAATACCAAAAGTAACACAGACACTGACAGCAACAATAAATAAATGGGACCTTCTGAAACTGAGAAGTTTCTATAAGACAAAGGACACAGTCAATAAGACAAAAAGGCAGCCTGCTTAATGGGAAAAGATCTTCACCAACCCCACGTAGGACAGAGGACTGATCTCCAAAACATATAAAGAACTCTAAAATCTAGAAATCAAAATAATCTGATGAAAAAGTGGATACAGATATAGATAATTTCCAACAGAAGATTTTCAAATGGCTGAAAGACACTTAAGGAATTGCTCAACATCCTTAGCCATCAGGGAAATGCAAATCAAAATGACTCTGACATATCATTTTACACCAGTCAGAATAGCTAAGATCAAAAGCTCCAACGACAGCTTATGCTGGATAGGATACAATGTAAGAGGAACATTCTACCATTGCTAGTGGGAGTACAGATTTGTCCAGCCACTTTGGAACTCAGTATAGTAATTTCTCAGAAAATTGGAAATCAATATACCTCAAGACCCAGCAATACCACTCTTGGGCATATACCCAATAAATGCCCAATCATACTACAAGGAAATTTGTTCAATTATGTTCATAGCAGCATTATTTGTAAAAGTCTAAACCTGGGAAACAACTGAAATGCCCCTTGGCCAAAGAGTGGATAAACAAAATGTCGTACTACTCAGCAATAAAAATTAATAACATATTGAAATTTGTATGCAAATGGATAAAACTAGAAAGAAACCATCCTGTGTGAGGTAACCAAGACTCAGGAAGATGAACACACTATTTTCTAACGCATAAGTAGATATTAGATGTAAAGCAAATGAAAACTAAACTATAATCCATGATTCTGGGAAGCTGGGTAACAAGGAGAACCCCAAGAGAAACATATGTGGATTCCCGTGGGAAGGGGAAATAAACAAGATCTACTGAGACTATTGGGAGTGTGTGAGTAGGGAACAGAAGGGAGGACAGAAGGGGAGAAAGGGAGGAGGAAGGAGAACATAAGAGAACTGGATAGTGACATGGAGGAGGAACAGAGATGGAGAGCAAGGACAGAGATGACTTGATTTAGGGAGCCATTATGAGACTAGCAAGAAACCTGGAAATTTTGTGGAATCCACAAGGATGACCCTAGGTAAGACCTTAAGCAATAGTAGAGAGGGCGTCTGAACTGGACTTCCCCTTGCAATCAGCTTGATGATTACCTTATTTGTCATTACAGAACCTTCATCCAGCCACTGATGGAAGCAGATGCAGTGATCTACATTGAAGTACTGGGTAGAGTTGCTAAATTCCAGTTGAAGAGAAACAGGAGCAATAATATGAACAAAGGGGTCAAGACCATGATGGGGATACCCACAGAAACAGGTCATCTGAGCCACTGACTCCAGACTGACAGAGGAAGAATTAGCATAAGACCAAATTAGGCCCTTTGAATGTTGGTGACAGTGTATGATTGGAGTAATCTGTGGGGCCCATGGCAGTGGGACCAGGATTTATCCCCATGGCTTAAACTGACTTTTTGGAGCTCATTCTCTTTGGAGTGATACCATGCTCAGTCTAGATATAGAAGGGAGGGCCTTGGCACTTACAGACTTTGTTAACTCCCCATTGGAAGCTTTACCCTCCAATGGTGGGTGGGGGGAAGATGGATGGAGTGGGAGGAGAAATAGGATTGGGAACTTGATATGTAAATAAGAAAGGATTTTTAAAATTAATTAAAAAAGAAATCCATCTCTTCTAAGATTTTATGGTAAATGTTTACAATTCATCTATTCTTACATACATCTTTTTCGAAAGTGTATAAACCACAGATAGATGGTTATAAGAAATATAAACTTATTAAAAGCCATATTTGAGGTTTCAGCAGATAGTGATTATGTGTGTATCGTATTATTAAAGAGATGAAAAAAATGTCTAATCACTCTTGCTGCTTTTATGTTTTTTAATTGAAGTCCAATAAATCTATCTGATAGCTTCACATATTAAGACACACTTATGACAAAAAGGTCTTTCATTATGATTTAAAATAGCACATTCTAACAGCTTGATTGAGTACCTGGAGCTGTGTCTTCATGTCAAGAATTGAAACTAATAATTAATTTTAAAAGCACAGATTTCTAGCTCTTGTAGGTATGAAAACATTTTAATTGCTTTGATAATTTGTTTCCCACTATCTTGCAATCTCTGGAGAGTGGGAAACTAAAATACCAGCATTACATAGATAATGCATACAGAAAAGATGCAGGGTAAAATTGACTAGCAAGGAGATAAATGTATGCATTATATACAGATTTGTATTAATCAGATTTGTAATAATTGTTGAGATAGGTACCAATCCTAGGCAGGTACATCAATGTACAGTCATATTAAACTGTATAGCATGACTGCAGTGCTGAGCGGACTTAGAATTTGTGAGTATATCTAACTTTCAAGTTCCATATGGATTTGAGAGCTTTACAAATTTCCTGTATTGAATTACTTCTATACAGTATTTAAGCATAACAGAAATGTTGTGCTTCTTTATAAAAAATGTCATATAAATTATTTTTCTTCTCTATTATCTCAAAAAATCATATCATTATCTGATATCATGAAAATATTGGGCAATAGAAGGCCACATTTAATATACAAAGGAAATTTTCATTATCTACTATAACTTATATGTTAAGAATACAATAGAAAAGTAAAAGTAGACATTTAAGTTAACATGCAAAAACAAATATGATTCCTATTTAATGATGATTATCATTATTATTACTTGTCTGTAAGAAAGAGAGAGACATACACACAAAGAGAGAAAGAAATAGAAACAGAAAGTCTTGCTATAATTTCCAAGATAGTCTGGATCTTACTGTGTATCACCTATGCTCAAAGTCATGACTCTTTGAACGGCTCTAAACCTACATGGCAGTGGTACCTACATTCCTGACTAGCGTATGTCTTATAAAAGGGATAAGTTTTATTCAATGGCTAAAATATTTCACTTGTACTTGTAGATGGATTTCTAGAGATCTGCTGTACAGCATAGAGATTTTGGTTGTGGCTAGTCTCCCAAATATTTCTATGCTGGGAAGGAGATACACAAAGCAAAATAGATGATGGGAACGTTTACAAGAATGAATGCTTTGCATGTGTGCTATGGCTTTCATGGCCCTACGCTAGTGACTGTGTTGATGGTTTGTTACAAAAGTGGTTTAGTTTCAACTGTTTGCTCTCTTGCTTCCTTGGCTTCAGTGTAATCCCTGCTCCATGAAACATAATTTTCACACTTGAACTCTCTGATAATATGATAGTTTGGGTCAAGTTGTGATGCAGCATGAACCTCTCACCAGGGGCAACTACCCAGATTTGATTCTTCGGCCCTCATAATCATGAGCCCCAAAAAATTATATTTTCCTTCTAAAATGCCCTATATGTACAACATGATGATAACTAGAGATGACAGAACTACCTGTGTAACTGAAATATTTGAAGGAAGTCTAATGTTCAGATGTGTAAACATACAGTCATACACACACACAAAATGATATGAAGAAATTAGATGACTATGTTTATTACTTGTGACACTTTAATGAATAAAGGTTATAGTGCATATCATATATAAAAATTATACATTTTATATATCAAATACAATTTATAGAATAACTTAATTACCCTATAAATATATATATGTATATCACCATCACATGATAGCTTTCATATATACTTATAACACATTATATAAAGTTCCTTATTCAAAGAATTACCTATAAGATAAATAAATATATGATGACTGAAAATATTCCACACTTGATTTTGAATTTTCATTTAGTGATAAACTTAGATCTAGATGGGCTAATTTGATTCTAAGACACACTATAAATTTACTCTCAGGTGGCAGAATGGAGCAAACTTTAGTTTCCACACTTGAGGCAGAAGCAGGAAAGTCTATGTGATTTAAACCAAGAGTGATTTAGATAGCGACTTCCAGTACCACTAGGGCTATACATTAAGGTACCGTCCCAATATAAAGAATATTCATAATTAGACACTGATGTCTAAAATTTGGATTAATAAACTAATAAAACAGGCATATATGACAACAGAAAGACAAAATATTAGCCATGCCAAAATTATATATTTATTTTATAGATAATTATATCCTTATACAAAAATGCAAAATAAAAAAAATCATTGGTTTATGTAACACACATTTATCAGAATTTCTGAAACAATATCGGGCAAAATAATACACTTAAATTTACTTCTTCAATTTAATTTAGACTGCATCATATCTGCTTGTCTTAAGTTCGAAACATGGAAGTCATCATCAGGATCTGAAGCACAAGAGAGCCATTCTCACACTCCGCTGCTCACGTACCTTTTCTCACTTAATTTGCACAAGCACTTCTAACACCTTAAGAGACATTTTCCCAAAGACAACACATGAAAAGAAAAGATAAAGCATACTCATACATTCACACAACTAAGAAAATAATCCAAGAAGGAAATACTACTTATGGCAAATGTGATGATTTCCCCTTGGGATTCACCATTGCATTCATTCTGTGTCTGAGGCAGAAGCACTGCCATATGTTCAAGGCCAAACCTGCACTATACAGTGTGAAAAATTAATCTCAAACGTAGTATTACTACTAAAATAATGACAATAAAAATATAATTATAAACCTATTTTACCAATCTAACCATTACCTTCAACTGAAAAAAGAATGGCTTTTCACAATAAAGATCAAGTAGGGCCGTGAAGATAAATTTAAACACTAGAAAGATTTCTAGTGGTGAATCCTGGGGTATTTCACACCTAGCTGAAACTTCTTCTCACGCAGTTTAAACCCTATGATTTCCGCTGTAACTACTGCTGCTAAATTTAGGTCCCAAACAATTTTGATAGGCATTTGTACAGTAGTCCCTACTGGTGTTTACATTATAGCTAGCAGAATTAATGCATAGAGAAAGGGCATGGAGATCCTTGGGAGACATACTTGTTAAATGTAACCTGAAAGCAGTCTTGAGAATGTTCCCCTTTCAAATTTATTTTCCCAGGGTCCTAATAAATGAGAGCTGGGCTGCCATCCAAGTTTCTAAGCCACTAGAGCCTGATTGTTTTCTATTTGTTTCAGTGTTTAAAGCCAACAAAAGCTGCATTAAAACCAACGGTGCCAAATAGTAACAAGCATACTTTAAGCACAGCTAATGTGCAAGCCCACAGCCCCAGGTTATATTTCAAGCACAACACAGTTCAGCAGCTAGCTTCTTTGTCACAACATTTAATGAAAAAAAAATTTTAAATCTCATGTTCATAAAAAAACATTATATATACATATACATTATATATATATCACTAATCACAAAGAGATAGCTATATCATTTACACTCTTTTGATTCTAGTTATAGATTATCTTCTTAGAATTCTATAATCTTTAATAGAGTATATAGAGACTATGCAAATGTGTTCTCTTTCGTATTGTTCATTTCAATAAAATAAGCATACTCCAAAAAATTAATTCACTTCTAATTTTCAAAAGCATTTCTAATTGTAGTCATTCCCATCAAATCTGCTGCATAGGGGGCAATGAAATACAGCATCTCTCTAAAACATGAAATATGTAATTAAGTATTTGAAGTATCAAGCAAGATCACTAAGATAGCCAAAGAATTAATTAAATAAATTTAGGTAATAAATCTTAGACCTGTCTATGTTGTCTAATTTTTGTGTTTGAGACAAATTGAGTCCTAACATATTATACTCCATTTCTTTTTTTTCTATTTTACTTTTTGAGCTGGATCTCTCTATGTCATCCTGGTTTCCCTGAATCTCAAAGAGATTCATCTGCTTCTGTCTCCCCTTTGGGATTACACATAGAATTTGTCCATATATAACATTGTTTGTTTGGGGTTAAATTTGCACTATTCTCATATTAATAAAGAAACTGGTCTGAAGAGTGTATATTTTAAAGTAAAAAGCTCAAACTTCTGACATAATTAGTATTTTATAATTTACATAAGTAAATATGTAGGGAATAGGAACAGAGATATAAACTACATTCTTGGGATATTTAACATTAATCTGCTTTACATTTCTTCTCTGCACTGTATTGAGTTGATACAACTCCAGTGTTAATCAGCAATTAACCTATATTAATCTGTCTAATGATTAACAGAAATAATCCCCATTGTGTTTCTGCAGTTTTGCCTCCCTGAGTTCATGGAAGGAAAAAGGCAACAATGAGAAATGTTTCAAGAATATGGGAAGAGTCCTTGACCCAGTTAATAGATAATATAAATTCATTTTATTCTATCCCGTTTAGCGCACTACAATGCAGAAGTCAAAGTATTATATACTAGAAATCTCTATTTGAATATAAAACATTTGACAAATCTCAGATATTTTAGGGAATACTAAAATATCCTATTATCATAGCAACACCAATGGCAATGTCTGTCTTATATGCACAGTTGTTTTGTTTATAAATGAAATGCCTCTTTCATATTTGTATTTGCAGATCCCTTACAATTCTTTGATGCCCTTATGTGCAGAATGGATCTGGATTATTGATTTTACCTGGAAGTTGTCTCTACACCAGACAACTTATTTATCTTTAGCTTTACCCTTGGTACAGATTACTGCTAGAAGATTTGTGCTAGTATGTTTATATAGGATCCTACTGCCACATATGATAGGACATGTCATTTAATGAAAATTGGGGTTTGTCCCCAGGCTCCCCAAGCTTACATATACTTATACACTAGAATAAAGTTGATCTGATTAATTGAAGTCTGTCTCCTGATAGGCTGCCTCTATAAAGTTCACATGACTTACAAGGATCTGCCCTTGCTTCTGTTTCTTTGTCCTCATGGACTGATGGCCAACTGGCCACAAAGACAAAGAGGAATTCTCATCACTCATGTATGCCAAAATACTAGCTTTAAAAGGTGGTAATGATGTAATAGTTACTGCACTTACTCTGTGCATTCTATAGATGCAAAAACCAGGTTCCTCCAATTTTAATTGACAGTTTAGTGCTCAAAAGCTTTCCTGTTTGGACTTTCTCTATTTATTGACTTTATTTCTACACAGAAAAAAATGTTATTTTCAAAGATACATATTGGATGCAGAGAGAGAAGAATGAACAATGCAAGGGCCTGCTCAGATAAAGAGGGAAAATAAGGTCTGCAACCAAGAAGCCACAGATTACTAGCCTTCAATTACTAGTAAGGTTAACAGGAGATGGTAACGAGGAAGCTTCTTTGAAAACTATGACTCATAAATTTTGTATTAAAATTCTTAATAAGACAATTTCTATAGCTATTGTCTTGCCTAAATCCATACTTATGAGACTATCATTTTCAGTATATATAGTCTCTCTCACACACATATATATATATGTGTGTGTGTGTGTGTGTGTTTGTGTTATATATCTATATATAGATATAGATATAAAAGTTTTCCTGGCCCCAACCAATGAAAAGATTTTCAAAATTTTCCAATAGTGTTTGATAACTACAGGCCATTTTCCATTCAGTGTTTAATTCCGAGCTTACATTCTACCTTATAATCTTAAGATTGCTGGCTTAAAAGCATGTTCTGTGGAATTTTATGTTCTGCATATGGACTAATATGATCATCAAACTCTTGGTTGAGTTTACATTTTCCCCTTAAGATTGGGTTCTAGCCTATTCTGAGAATGATTAGTGGTTGGTGATAAATATAGAAAACTAATTGCACTATAAATCAACCACAACAAAAATCTGTAGTCCTTAGAACTTAGTACCCTATCTCTGAAACTTTTCTTTCACATACTAGCAGCTATTAATATTATATTTTACTAATCGTTTATCTTATAAGATGATATGAAATACACAATGATTCACATAACTAATTTTTCTCTTTAAAAATGTTAATGCATAACCATTAGGTGAATATTATAAGACATTTAAATAACATTCATTTTAATTTTTTATAATTTTAATTATTTGGAAGAATATCATGGGTGATGAGAAGATAAGTGCTGAAGGTTGATTTTCTCCTCTTAACATGTGGGATCCAAGGAGAAAACTTAAATCCTTAAGGTTCACAACAAACACCTTTCCATATTGAGCTATCTTTCCATCCCCACTAAAAATAAAAAGAAAACATGCTTTCTGTTGTCTGTGGTAGCATCTGCATTTAATTCCAGCACTTCTGAGTCAGAGATAAGACTAAATTTCTATAAACTCAAGGCCACCTTGGTCTGCATAAAGAGATCAAGACCAGGCAGAATCAAATACTAAATCTTTGTCTCAATCAAAACGTTGTGCTACACAAACTTACAGAAAGCTCACATTGTTGAAGACCACCTCACACTACTTCTTGAACATGGAGAAATTAAGCTACTGCCTGCCTGAAATATTTGCCCCAATGTTCTAGTGTTTTTGATGTAAGAAGGTACTCTGAAGACTACAAAATAGAAAAGTAAACTCCAACCAAACCACAAAACCTTTGATCTACAATCTGTCCTGTTTGCAAAATAAGCTAGGGCAGTGGTGGCATAAACCTATGGAAGTAACCAACCAATGTCTGATTTGACACAAGGCCTACTCCATGATGTGGAACCCATATCTGACACTGTTTGGGTGACCAAGAACCAAAAAATAAATAACATAGAGACCTAGGGTAAAAGCCAAATACTAGTGAAGTTAAAAGAAAACAATAACATGACTGTGAATGACATTCTTCTATTCTTATAAATCAGTGCCTTATTTATCAATCCTCAAGCAGTCTCCTGCAGTGGACAGCAACAAGTAAAGAGACCCTCAGTCAAACATTATGCGAGGAGAAAGAAACCTTGCAGCCAACATCTCTAAATGAAATGTCTCCATCAAATTCCTCCCCTCAGAGCCAAGGGAACTCCAAGGAAGAGCAGGCAGAAAGAATGTGAGACAGAGGAGATCTGGGGCACAAGAATCCAGCCCTGTGGAAACTGAGATTGATCTTGGTTTCCCAGCACCCAGATCCAAATAATCACACAGAAACTATATTAATTACAACACTTTCTAACAGCTAAAGCATATTCCTAGCTAGCTCTTAGACCCTCAAATTAACCCATTTCTATTCATTTGTGTATCGTGACTAGGCTGTGGCTTATTGGTAAGGTTTTGTCCTTCTCCTTTGGCAGCTACATGGCTTCTTTTTGACTCTACCTACTCTCTCTATACATCACTGTTTGGATGTCCCACCTAGCTATATTCTGCCCTGCCATAGGCCAAAGCAGTTTCTATATTAACAAATAGTAATAAAATATATTCATAGCACACATAGGGAAATCCCACACTAGCCCTGTAAAACAACTGAGAAAAGCTCCCATGAACTTACAGAGACTGAAACAGAAATCACAGGGTTTGTATGGGCACATATACTCTAGTATTCAGTTTAGTACTTTTATGAGTCCCGTGAAAATATAAATAGGTAGGTCTCTGGTTCTTTTTCTTCCCTTGAAGTTCTTTTATTTTTCTCTTGTCTTGTCCAACTTTAATATGATGATTTTCATTTTATCTTTTCATTTGTTATTTTGGTATTACCTGCTAGAAGCCTGTTCTTTTCCAATGAAAAACAAAAAAGGAATGGATCCACATTGGAGGGAAGGTGAAGAGGAATTGGGAGAAGTAGAAAATGGAAGCTCTATTCAGATTACATTGTATAAGAAAAGAATATGTTTAATAAAATAAATCAAAACAAAACAAAACTTTGTCACAAAACTATACAAACATGTTTTTAATATAATTCTTTAATATTAATTCTTTTTATATGCAATCACTGTGTTTGGGTTAGGGTTTCTATTACTGGGATGAAACACCGTGAACAAAACAAGTTGAAAGTAAAGGCTTTATTAGGATGACACTTCTGCATCATGGCCCATCACCGAATGAAGTCAATACAGAAACACAAACTAGGCAGGAACCTGAAGGCGGATGCCGATGCAGATTCCTTAGAGAGGGGCTGTTTAGCAGTTTGCTTCTCTAGGCTTGCTCAGACTGCTTGCTTATAGAAGTCAGAACCATCAATTGCAGGTTGGCCGCACCCACAATGAAATGAGCGCTCCCATATCAATCACTAATAAAGAAAGTAGTTCTCAACTTGTGGGTGGTGATGTTTTTGGTAAACCTCTGTCTCCAAAAACACTTGGATTACGATTAATAACAGTAGCAATGTCACAGTTACAAAGTAGTAGTAATGAAAATAATTTTATGACTGGGGATAACATACCATGAGGAACTGTATTAAAGGGGTTACAGCATTAGGAAGACTGAGAAGCACTGTTCTACAGACTATTCTACAGCCCGATATTGCATTTTCTCAGGGTTTTTTCTCAAATGTCTCTGTCCTATGTAAGTAGACATAAATTGGTCAGTGCAATGGGTCCAAAACTGTATTGATTTTTTGATTCTGGTTTCATGATTTATTCACTGTCTATGTCTCTTTTCTGTTTTATGGAATTTTTTTCACCAGTCCGGTACTTATCTTCTGCTCGCCATCTATTATGGATATTATTTCCCATCCACGTGTAAAATTCCTTGGAAACTAAGTGTGTTTTCTGGGTATTATTCGATATTTTGCTGTGTCTTATCCCAATGCAGATGGCACGCTTCTGAAGGAGCGCCATTCTAGCTTAAGAGATCCCATGATGCCCTGCACAAAGATCCTCTCCTGGTGAAAAGTTAGCTTGCCATTTCCTTCCCTGCTGCATTATTAAACACGAAGGAGCGATTCTCTTAGTCCCAACCATCTGCTCTTCCCCTACTAAAAACTGAAAACATCCCCTTGTGTTTACAAATGTTGCTGCAGAAGCTCCGCAAATTATAAAGATGGTTGTGAAATTTTCTTATATACTACAAGATCAAAACAAAACCCTAGTCTCATAAATCTGCAAAAGATAAACCAAGCTTTTATTACACGATCAACCCAACTGCTCCTTAATGGAAGGCAATTCTATTTAAACTAAAGTCCAAATGTAAATTACTTCAGCATCTTAAGTATAATATTTGCATTTAAATATACCTTACTTGTTCAACTCTTTTTAATTTTCACAGATATGTAACATACACAAATTTTAGCATCAGAAAAAGTTCAGTCTCATTGGCATTAAAGGCAAGAAAAACAGGTTGGACTTTTCACCTTAGGAACAGCAGACTCAAAACCTCTAAAACCAGAAAATCTAGCCAAATATCTCACATTATACTGTGGTTTTCAATAAAAAGAATTACATTAAAGGAGTACTGAGCAGAAGTGTGATATCATCCACACAGAATTATTGTGTTAACCCTATAAATAACTCTGTTTTAAAGTCCCCAAATAGCAATCAACACAATCAACCAGGTAAACAAAGGAAGTTTGAGTTTCCAAGTATTTCATTTTGATCTTTATTTTATAAAATGCCATCTATAGTATAACATGTCTGCCTAGGTCTCTCTACACTATGAGGATGCTCCAAATTTTCAATTTAATTACTGTTGAAGATAATTATTTTAGCTTTCTAGGAGGACACTGTGTTTGCTAGCAGACCATTTTTTATTTCATATGGTACAATTCCTTTGTGTTTCACAAATACTTTCTTATCACCTGAGTTTCAGACCCTTGTCACCTGCTAGTTTTCAATGCCCTTTTATTAAATTCTTGTCTGCATAAGTTTTTGTTCATTCTATAACAGTTATAAAAGCATGCATTCTTACATAGAATTCAACTTGTATAATTAACTCTTTTGTTGTCAGATTCTTCAGTAATGAAAGTGTGTTTTCTTTATAAGAGATTTTCTTTGCTATTTTCATCAAACTTACTTTTATATTCCATGTGTTTATTTTTCTAGTCCATTTACCTGTCTGTGTGATTTTCTTGCTTTCAATCTAAAGTTCTGAATTATTCAGGGAATGGATTTTTGTGGTCAACATTGGAAAACATTCACACATCCCCAATATCTCCACACCTGTTGTCTCAAGACTTCCTTCAATATTTTTAACAAATGATTTTCTTGACCTTAAAATTGTCATTGTGTATACACCAGAGAGTAATTCTATCTAATGTAACTAACAAAGTAAATTTTACGGGAGGTGATTCCGCCATCTATTTAACTTGCTTTTAATGTTGTCCTTAAACATGATTCGTCAATTTTCAGAAATCTAATGGTTTCTTATTGTATTTATTCTCAATTAAAAAATATGCAGCCTGTGAGTTATTTTCAAGTGTATTCTTCCTGAAACTCTCTGAAGGTAGACTTTAAGTCACGCTTGTTTTTCTTACTCATAGCTTTGGAAATACTCGTAAGTCCCAGTTCTCTCTCTTAGTCCAACTTAATCACTACTGTGATTTTCCCCTTAATCTCTATAAATTTGAAAAACAAAAACAAAACACTGTTGGCAACGTTAATGAGTATAACTGCCTACTGTCATCATTATTCCACTGATACATTTTAGTCATTTCTTCGGTAAATATGTTTTTGATAAATTTGTTTTCAATTATTTGTGTTCACTGTCATTTATGTCATTCACTGGTCTCAGCCTCCAGTGTTATTTGAACTTGTCTCCATATAACTCACATTTACAATTGTTTCTCTTTAAAATATTAGCATTTTGAAATCACTTATAGTTTTATAATAAAACTTGTTTGTATATAAATTAGCTAATCATTTCTTTGTGCCTTTTCTTGCTGTTAAGTGTGTATAGTCAGCTGTTAGTGTATTTATACCCTGTATTAGGTCAATGGGGGACTAACATGTAAGGTATCCGTGGCACTTGTAACTTTGGTACATGTGGCCAAACAAGTGTGACTTTTGAAAGTTCCCTACTGCCAGCTTAATTCTTTTTAAATATTGGTGCCTGTAAATCTGGTCAACACAGAGATAATATTTTTGACATGTTCTATTGTATTGCCTTTGCTTTCCAGAAGAAAATTTGGTGCACAGTTTAGATTTAGTTAACTCATAAATGAGGCTGCCACACTCCCTTCTGTAAAGTTAGTCAAACAGGGAGGTCGTAAATTTGAATGTTCTTTACATAGTGCCATCTCTTCTTGGCAGATAGACTCCTCTCTTCAGTCCTTCTTCAAAATCTCCATGGGCTGGAATAGCATTTTAGAAACTTAAGACCAAAATGAATACCTTTATATTTTAATTTTGCCAGTAAAGTTTTCAGTGCATCAGGCAACAGTGAATGGACTGTAGAGAGTTTCCTAGACTCTGGGAAACCTGTGTTGGCAGGTTCCCCCTCAATGCAGCGTTGAATCTCATTGGTTTTCTGTGCAGGCAATACATTCAAACAGATTCTAGTACCCTAGTGGCTTCAAATGTACCTAAAAACATTTTTTTTTTATCTTACTGTTTCTTTTAGAAATACAAGTTTACATTCTCCAATTTGCTGAGTATGGCTGCCGTGAAAAGAATGGTAGGCCTTGCAGCTAAGGATGATGCAGAATTACTTAGATGAGGACAGACAATTCTGTAGCAGATTGCCTAATATATTGGCAGTTCTCAAATCACATCTCAAATCAAATGAAATGTTTCAGAAAGTTATTTAGCATGAAGAATACATTATTAAATTCAGCATATAAAATGTTAATGCATATCCACCAGCTCTTACTGATGCTTGTCTGCATTCCTCCCTTCTGCAATATTGGAATCATAAACTTAACTTTCAGTGTGGGATGAGCATTCCTTCTCCAATCAACTAGAAGGCATGCTTTTTAGACATCATTTCTGCATCCTTAACCCTATGCCAGTCACCTTCCAGCTCCACTAAGCTGGAAGCATCAAGAGTGATCAAATTTTTAAACAGCTCTTTTCTTTTTGTTGCTTAGATTTGCATTTTGTTCCCAAATAATTTTGTGAGAATTATTTTGGTGATGGATCCATCTTCACTTGTGATGATATATATTTAACCAAAGTCGTTGCACAGTTTTCAATTCAAAACTTAGGTTTGACCTGTGGTCCACTCATACATGTGTACTACAACACTATTTATTCTTGTCATTGCCAATATTTCACAGCAGAAGCTCTTGGTGGACATAAAATAATCACATAGAGAGGTGACAGTTATTTGGTACTAGATTGACATAAAGGATGAACAAAGCTCTACACACTTGAGGACAAGGACATGACAATTCAGTGTGCCACAAAGAATCCTAGTGCACACAGAATCCTAACACACACACGAGAGAGAGAGAGAGAGAGAGAGAGAGAGAGAGAGAGAGAGAGAGAGAGAGAGAAATAGACACAGACACACAGACATGCAAACACACACACACAGCAATCTACTAAAAAAATTGACATTTGAATTATATCCCTAAATCACACCATTTAGAATAAGAATGAGATTCTACCTATCTGGATGAGTACATAATTCTTGTATTTATGCTAATTTTTCTGTATCATGTCAGTTTTCCTGTGTAAATATTCAACATTTTATAGTGCAATAGTACCAGCTGTGATATTGAAATTATGACTTTAGAATTTTTACTCATTCATTGTGTATATGTACTGTGAGTACATGTGGCTATATATATTCTCACATGTGTACTTGTGTGTGGGTGTGAGTGTAAGTGCCTCTGTATCCACATGCACATGGAAAGGAACCCAACATTGACATCAAACGCCTTCTTTGATCCATCTCCTCCTAGGTATGAACTCAAAGTTCACTGACTTGGCTAGCCTACATCTTTATACTATACACAGGTATTAATTAATCTTCTGCATAGGTTCTTTTTATAGCAATGGCACTTCCAAATATGATTATGTGTACTGTCACAAAGTAAATATTGTATGTGTCCATGTGTATGTATCCAGTTATTCTTTGAATCACTTTTTTTTCATATGAACTCATGAAACTAAATGGGTACCATATAAAGAAACCACCTTTGAAATTATCCCTTTTTTACCTGTACATATTTACTCTTACATCAGAGAAATTGAGGCAATGAAATATTATTTCCACAGAAAATTTGTATGCTGTCTGCTATGTGGTTGCTTTTATTTGTTTTCTGCTTTCCACTTTTGAAGCTAGGCTTTTGCAATGAATTGCTTAAAATTTGGTTTACCCAGGATAAATGGAGAGTAATTCACCCCAAGACGACTGTGAAACTGTTTTGTCTCAGCAGGCTCCATTGTGAAAGCCCAGCATGAGTCAGGGAGATGTGAGATAGGTCACACTGTAGCAGAATGCTGCTGTACATTTTAAATGTTCATGAATTGCTATCGGTAGCTGATAGGTGAAAAAGCTGGACAAATGTGAACAGCATGAATATCAACCAATTTTAATTAGCACTGGCTTCCCAATTAAAAAAAATCATATATCTGACTGCAGAATGAGATATATAAAGGATGTGTAGCTGATTTTAACAACATTTTAGATATGACTCATTAAGCAGTATCATATCGACCAAAGAAGTGATAACATTTACGTTTCCATGGATAAAGTTTTACTGAGCTCTCACACATGCATTATCTCATTTGATCTTAACAACGGAACTGCGGGATAAATGAGGCATTTATTTCCCCCCATATTATAAGATCATAAGGCTCAGCTGGGTTAAACGACTTATCCAACATGGTAATTAAGAGTGGGAAACCAAACTCATGCTTGAAACTCCAAATCTTTCAAAATTTTGCTGCTAATATCATTTTAGAAATAATTTTGATTCCAATTCAAGATATTCTACACCCCAGATTTTGATAACTATATGAAAACAATTATGTTTGATTTGATAAACCTTTTCTCAAGTTCATTCTCTAATAAAAATAAAATGAAATTGATTAAAAGATTTAGAGTTCCCACAAGGACATAGCTGAGAAGCAGCTCAAACTTTGAATGTCAGGGATAATAACATAAAATTACAGACTCTTGCTGTAATTTTAGGGACTTCCAAGCTGATGCTTTCAGAGAGTAAGACAGTCAATGTATTTCAGATTCTTAAAACATTTAAAATAGGGATTGAGAATGACTGAGTGTGTAAATGCTTGCCTGTCAGGGGTTCTGAGTCCAAGCTCCCAACCCCATGTGAGCCAGGTAGGGTGGCAGATGAGTCTGTAGTCAAAGAGCACCAATGACGACATAGAACATGAAATCAGGAGACTCTCTGGGGCTCTATGACAAGAAAGCTTATGATGCACACAGCTACATATAACAGGGAGACCTGTGTCTCAAAATGGAATCAATTATTGGTGTTCTCTTATACCCAAATGGGTGCCAAGGGACACCATTAAACACATACCCACATTCATTAACCCACACTATGCCTACAAGCATAAAACAAAATTAAAAATAATGTTTTTTCCCTCAAAAGAACGATGCATATTAGAACAATCAATATTTTTTGCTTGATGTCTGTTTCTCTTTCTTTCTGTTTTATTTCTTCAAATTTTACCCATGTGAACATGTCGTACAAAAGGAAATATTGCCATTTTCGAACAGATGTTATCAAGTGCTGTCAGGTTGTAAAGACTTCAGTATCATGTCTTTAGAAGACATGGAAAATCTTCTTCTGATACCATGTACCATAAAACATATAGTGTGAATGAAGTGGTTGAATTCTAAAACGACTTCATATAATAGTAGATGAATGTTTAGCAAGAGAATTTACTATGTACTGTTGTATTTCACTTTAAAAATGTAGTATAAAAAGGACCTTGAGTAGTTACAGTAAGATATAGGGATTAATTACAAAGACTGAAGTATAGAAAAAAATGAGTTCAGAGTCATATTACCACTGTGGTATAGACTGTCCTCCTGACACTATAATTTGTTTTAAACTTAAAGTTATTGCCACTCCATGAGATAAAACCCACCTGTGACCCTTTCAATAGCAAGAATCTGAGACTAGACAGGCCATGGACTTCAGGGAAAGCCAATACTACTCTTCTGTAGAAGGAAAGTAGCAACAAAATGTCTCCTAATGACATTCTGATATGCTCTTTCTTCATTCTCCTACTCAGTCATTATTATAAATACTTCTGCCAGCAGTAGATTGAAAATAATGCAGAGACCAATAACTGGACAATATACACAGACTGAGAGACCTTAAAATACTAAGCCGTAAATTGGATTTATTTATTACATCTGACTACTGAGGATTCAGAAAACTATGCAGAAGAGGCAGAAGAAAGGTTATAAGAGGCAAGGGAATTGAGAACACCAGGGAAACCGTGTCTTCCAGACACAGAACTGAATTACATATCATTTCATAGAGACTGTGGAGGCATGAACAGTACCTGAATAAATTTGATCCTGTTAGGGTCTCAGAACTAAGAGGAGGAAGTAGACATGATCTCCCATCACTAACCAAAGAACTATCCCCAGTTGGCAAATGCTTTGGGAGGTTTTTTGTTGCTGTTGTTTCATATTACTGTTTGAACATTTTTATTTTACCTTAGTGATCCTTTGTATATTGTGACTTTGTGTTTTTATGGAGTGTGTGTGTCTGTATATGACTCAAGACTTTCTTTAAAATCTAATTTATTTGCTTTTATTTGCCTGATAGCTTTCTAAAAAGAGAGAAAGAAAAGAGAATAATATGGGAGGAGACAAGGGATCAGATATACTGTATGAAAGAAATTATTTTAAATTAAAAAAAGTAGACATGAAACCATTAAGACTAATGCACCAAGCAAGGTGTGGTGATGTATGCCTTTAATCCAAGCACTCTGAAGGCAGATGTTGGTGGGTATCTGTGCATTCAAGGTCAATCTGCGTGTTCTACATAGCAAGCTCCGTGTCAGCTAAAGCTACATAATGAAACCCTGTATCAAAAGAGAGAAAACGAGGCAAGCCAAAAAGAGTAATTCACTAGATGTTGTGACTGAACACCTGTAAGTTTATGTAGTGTTATGTACATATGGAATCCAGATGAACATCTGGCTGAAGTTAGCCTAAATATAAGGAGCTCCCAATTCATACAATTAAAACAATTTTCTGTGTAATTTTATTTATATGCTGGAAAAATTACAAATAAAAATAGAAAATACATGTCAGATTTTACTATATCCAGAATAATAGACTAAGTTATATAAATGAATGCATACTTTCAAAAATTTGGATGGCAAATACATTGGAAAAAGATGGGACACCTTCAAATTTCATTTTATTATCATTATAATTGTTTAAAAATTCTTTAGGAATTTCATACTTGTATGTATGTATTGTGATTATATACACTCATCTCTACCTCATTAATAGGCCTCTCAACAACTCTATTTGAAAAGAAAATGCTTCCTCCTAATATTCATTTAAGCACAAATTTCAGGCAAGCCTTTTATTTTTTAATTCTTTTTTTTTTAATTCTTCTCTCGCCCATTATATCCTAACCACATTTCCTCCCTTTTCACATCTCCCAATCTCCCACAACCTCTCCTCTTCCCAAATCCATTCTTCCTCTTGTTCCCTTCAAAGAAGGAGCATATTTCCCAGGGATAACAAGTTAACATGGCAAAAAAAATCACTATAATACTAGGCACAAAGCCTCATAACAAGGCTGGACAATACAGCCCAGTAGGAGAAAAGGGTTCAAGCACTGATAGAAGAGTCAGAGGTATTCCCCCATCCCTTACTATAAGGAGTCCTACAGAAACATCAAGCTACAAAACCAAACTGTATATGCAGAGGGTCGAGCTCAGATCCATGCAGGCTACCTGATCGTCACTTCAGTCTCTGTGAGGTCCTATGAGCTTGGCTTAGTTGATTCTGTGGGCTATGTTCTTGTGATATCCTCTACACTTCTGGCTCCCTCAATCCTTGCTTGCCCTCTTCTTATTGGTTACCCTTACTCTGTCTAGTATTTGTATCTACTCTCAACAGCTGCTGGAGGAACTCTCTCTAAGGACAATTAGGCTGCTCAACAGTCTATGAGTATAGCAGAATATCATTAGGAATCATTAGACTGACTTTCCTTTCGCAAATTTATTTAGTCTCTGGACGGTCCAGCCTCTGTTTCTTGGCCATCCTGGCAGTGTCAAGCATGGTCGCCCTCTCATGGAGTATGTCTGATGCTGGATTAGTCATTGGTTTGTCACTTTCACCTGTTCTATGTCACTTTTACCCCTGCAGGACTTGATGGCAGGAAAGATTGTAAACTGAAGGTTTTGTGACTGGATTAATATCCCAGACCCGCTGCTAGAAGTCTTTCCTGGTTATAGTACATGACCAGGTAGGGCTCCTTACCCTCATTACTAGGGAACTTCACAAGGGTCACTCTAGTAGATTCCAAGGAGTTTCCGCTGCACTAGGTTTCTACATCGACCCCCAAGTTATCCCAAATAGCAGCTGTCTCTCCCACACAATGAAGTTTTATTTAGTTATTTAAGAAATGGCTTCATGAAATTTGCAAGCAAATGGATAGAACAAGATAAAACACAATCCTGAGTGAGGCAACCCTGTCCCAGAAAGACTAACATGGAATATACTCACTTATATAGCCATTATAAGTTAAGTAAAGGATAATCATGCTACAATCTACAGACCCAGAGATGCTAAGTAACAAGGAGGGCTCAGGAGAGATACATGGAAAGGAGAAAGAGAATAGATTTTGTTGATGGAACGGGGACTGGTGAGGATGAGAACAGGAGGGATCATGCAGGGGATAGGTGGAAGAAGGAGAGAGTATCAAGCGAATCCTAAATAATGAAAATGATTAGAAATTCTGTTACTCATTGAGAGATGACCCTTCACATGATTTGGTTTTTCCTCCATGTGTTATTGAAAAGTTTATTTTCACATCTAATAATTATCCTCAAAAATAAATACCTTTCTCTATAATCCAAAGATTATAAGACTTAAAAGATTTAAGGCTTGAGACTTTAATTTTAATCAATTATAATGGTTCTGAAATATGGACCATTGCATTACTTCCTCTAAGGTTTTAATCTTTATTGTTTTTTAATGATAATCTTTTAAAATATGAAAAAGCATTTAATAATCTCTCACTTTTGGTCACTAGTGAACCCTTTAGTGGAACTGTCATCACATGCTAAAGTCCTTAATTTAGGAAAGTTCAATTCTGCACAATAGTGCCTGTTTAGCATTTGAAAGCGGTCATATTATCATTACTTTTGAAAAATTCATTCATGATCTAACAAAGGATCCAACTCGGGGTCTCCAAGACCACTTATACCAATTGACTAAATGAGTAACCTTAGACTTCTTTTAAACAGTAGAGTTCTAGATCTACTAAAACATGTGCAGCTCTGATAAGGTCATGTATCAGTTACATCTGTTGTGCTGGAGACACATGAAATTAAGAAACTACCAGAACACCGACCAGGTCCCATTAATCCACTCACACCATTCCATTGTTTTGTCAAGTCATCACAGTTATAATTAGAATCCACAGGTTTTTATTCAAAATTTCATTGACTCACTCCTAAACGTATTTTAAGTCACTATTACTGTGACTTTACCAGTGAAGAAACCTGTGCTCGAGGTAGATGGAAAATTGACCTAGCAATCGACTAGAGAAAGAATGTCAAGTAAAAGATTCTACCAAACCATATACTTTGCTACTAACTTCCCAAACTTTGTCCAAATAATTTTCATGAAAGAGAGTTGATGACTCTACTTTAAATAAGTTTTAAAGATATGAATTGTGGCTTCCCAACATGTAGGGAACATCAAGATGGTCTTGGAAGAGATGAACTTGAAATGTAAATTTAGATAAATCAGCATGTCTTCATGTTGTTTCAGTGCCTTTAAAAAGAACAGAACCTGGGCTTTTATTAACTCATCAGTTCCTATGATACGACAGATATATTCAAGCCAGAATGAGAGCCCCATCAAAACCATTCTCCAGAATCTGGAGAACCACACCAGAACCTGGAGAAAATCTACTGTGAGAAACTGAATTTCTCATATTTTAGCATCATTATGAGCTGTCTGAAACAATGCACATTTATTTCTATAGCAATGAATCACTGTAAATACACTGTTAACAAAGGAGACTAATTAATCAATTATTGTTTGCTTGAACAACTTTTTAAAAGTGAAGTTTATTCACTTAATTATAATTTCAGTCCCATTGTGACTTTTCATGCTTTGTTTTAAGTTACTGGTTTTGTTTTGTTTTCCTCCCAGAATATTGAGTGCTTGCATAGGAATAGCACAGAATTAAATAACATGATTTAAATTTATTATACAATACTACATAGTTCAAGCCTTTAGTTTATAAACTGTGTCTGAATCTTCAATACTTTGTTTCCCTTAGCATCTTTTCTTCTTGTAGAAAATTTTTTGGGTAATTATAAACACACCAGATTGTCCAGGTATGCTAGCCTAGCTATCCTTGGGTAAAAAAAAAAAAAGTTTATTCTTATTCATGCTATCTCTCAAGAGTTGCAGTTTTAATTTTATACCTTGCTAAGTTAAAGACAATTTAACATAGGATTGTTTTTGGTAGTGTTTGATATGCAAATAAAGAGAGAAGGAAAAAATATACTTTTAACAATTTGCTAACAAAGACGATCCTCCCTAAAGAGTCTTTCATTCTTATACTTGATAATTGTGTATACATCCAGTAACAGCTGTTCTTTGAAAACCTGGACTTCCTCAAAATGTTTTATTCTAATACTTACTTGTCTACCTTTCGCACGTATCAGAAGAAAATAACTCATTTTATTTTTTGCATTGCATTTTCATTATCAGTATTTTGTCTGAAACAATATAAGTATATGTTTGCACAGATCTATTTTAAGACCTTGGTTATTTACTAGCTGCTCCAAGGGATAGAACAATATTTTGAAGTTATAAAGAACATTCAAATAAAAACGTTATTTATCTCTAAAATAGTCATATATAATATAAATTCACATTATTGGAATTTTTCATAAAAAATAGATGTTTCTTTAAAATGCAAAAGAAATTATGTTCAAAATCTCTAAGAAGACTCCAATTAATGATTATTTATGTTAAATAACATTAGTAATAAATTAAAAATAAGCAAAATAAACAAGAACAAATAAGAGCCAATTGGACTTCTAATAAATGTCTACTCTTAATTTGTTTGTATACAGAAATTTGTATCTTAGGATGCTAAAATGAATAGAGATATAAAAATAACAAGAAATATATTCTGATTATTTAGGATTTGACATATCTTGTTGTAAGATACTTCTTACAAGCTAACTTCATTTTTATGATCTAGATGTGAGACATACAAAAGGCAGTAATAAAACAGTATTTTGCAAAATGCTGTTATTGAATCCATTCTGCATTATAGTGTGAAAAAATAAATTTATTAATGAAATAAACTAGAAATGTCTCTTGACAAATTCCCATTTATCAAATATCTTTTATTTGATACCAAGATAGATAGCAAAAATAGGTCAATATTTAGGTCAGTTACATCAAGACCCTCCCTAGAATAAATCATACCTATATTTGAAAAAGGAAATTCGATTAGTAATTTATGCAATGCTAATTAGTTTCTAGCCACAAGCCACCTTTTACCACCCGCATCAACCTCCTATTCCAACACCTTTGGGTTAGTTTCAATCATATTTTGAAAGTTGTTTAACTTACAATTTCCTTAAGGGATAATTTTCATACAACCCTTTAAACTACCACCCACAGTTTCCCACAAACCAAGATGGACTAAAAAGATTGTTTCTTCTGCCTTTCTTTGATGGAGCAAAGGAAGTGCTTAGGATGAGTGACATCAAACAATTGTATGTGTTACCTTAAGCACATTGTTTTCATATATAAAAGTGAGACAAATTTCAACTTAATTGTAACTTGCTATTTTAGACCATGACTTTAAAAATTTACTCCTGCCAATAAGAGCGATCAGATAGATTCTAAAGGTTTAAAGTAATAAATAATATGAAAAACTTTAATTTTATACAAGTGACATAAATAAAAATATTTTGGAACAGATTTCCTGGCTCCTTCAAGACATTAGTGTATAGAGACTCATGATTATTTAGTTAGGTGAAAACATTAGCCTATCGAGTCATTTATCTTAATTAATCTATACCATGAATTGTTCCCTTACATAGTGAAAATAGATAAATATACTACAAGACTTAAATATTTTTATTAGCATGTGTACATGAATATAATTTTGTGTTTATGTGTGTTAATAAAATTACTGAGTCTATATTATGATTTTAAATTTTATTTATTTATTTTATACTCTGACCATATCTCACTCCCTCCTTTTCTCCTAATTCCTTCCCTTCTTCAACTCCCACATCAATGCACTTCACCTCTCATTCTGTTTGGAAAGAGATAGGACTCCCACAGATATCAGCAAAGCATGGCATATCAAGTTGCAGTAAGATTAAGCACCCACCCTTGTATTAAGGCTGGGCAGGGAAACCCATATGAGGAATAGATTCCCAAGAGGCAACCAAAGTTTGAGGGACATCACCTGTTCCTATTGTTAGGAGTTTCACAAGCAGACTAAGCCACACAACTGTCACACGTATGTAGAGGGTGTATCCCCTAGTTTAAAGATATTTGTCAAGAAGCACTTTAAATTATATTATCAGTTTCACTGCATAAATTTTAGGAACTTGATTTTGCCATTACACTAAGAAAATCAAAAGTTTAATTATCCAGAATAAATCAATAGCTATTCTAATAATTTTGACACTAACCATTAAGCAACAAGAAACCATGGAATGAATTGACTAAATTCACACTTTAGACACAGTAGTTTAATATTAGTGTAAAAGATGAGATTTCTGGGAACAAGGGCTACCTAGAAAGTAATTTTAGGACACAATAAGGTAAAATAGGAATCTACACTAAAGTAGTATCTTGAGACACAATAGAATCAGGGGAAGACTGGAAAAGACGTGAGAAAAGAGTCCTGGAGTCAGTGGAGAACTGGAGTTTAAAAAAATAAAAGAAAAAATGACAAAAAGAACAAATGAAGAGAAATAAAGTTTCAGGGATGTTGACTTTTTAAAAAAGAATTTCAATAGTAATGAAGTAATTACGTCACTCATATCTAGTTGTTTGAATCTTCTTAAAAACCTTGTGAATTGTGAATGGATTCCATTTTATACAGCCCATTTTATCTAAATTTATATAGAGAAATTTTAATGTATTTATTTAATATTCTTTGTATGTATTTCTGTGTGGTGTGTGTCTGTTTGTATGGTGTGAACACACATAGGAGTGCACGTGAACCTCTGTGTCTGAGTGTCTGTGTATATTATATACCTGAAGCTGACTTAAGTCTTCATTCAATCTCCATCACATTCATTAATTGAAAGTCTCTTATTTTAATCCCATTTGTCTAGAAAGTCATTTTACTTCTTGAACCCTATGCTTTCTCTTTCAGCCTCTGTCCCAGTTCTGGAATTAAAGACATGTTGCTATAACTACCTCATAGCTTGACGGAGGCTAAGATAAAAAATCCAGTCTTTGTTCTGATGTGGGATGCCCTTCTGTATATGTGTTGCTTTTATTGGTTAATTAATAATGCTGTTTTGACCAATGGCTTAGCAGAGTAAAGTCAGGTGGGAAAACCAAATAGAGTGAGTAGGTGGAGTCAAGGAGATGCCATGTAGATGCCAAAGGAGAAGGACAAGTCACTGGAATTTAGAAAACTTACCAGTAGGCCACAGCCTCGTGACAAAACAAAGATGGTTAAAAATGAGTTAATTTAAGATGTTAATGTTAGTTAATAAGAAGCCTAAGCTATTGGCCAAGCAATGTTGTAATTGGTATAGCTTCTGTGTGATTATTCAGGTCTGGGCAGCTGGGGAAAAAATGATCAGTCTCCATTTACAAAATGGCAAACCAATATGGGGTAACTAAATCAACATAAAACCTGAGAGAGCTTGGGAAGAAATTATAGACACAAAAGAACTAAACATGGCTTTTTCATAGTAGCATTTTCTTGAGTGGGCTCTGCTTGTTAGAGGAAAGCAAGGGCAAAATTCCTTTAAGAGAAAGCTTCTTGACTTAACATTAGCAGCAAAAACTTATAGGTTCTATAAGAGCTGGCTTCCTAGTTCATGCTGGTGTAGTTACATAGTCCTTAATGGGCTCTGTGAGCACCATGTTATAAATTAATTAATGGTGACATAGACCTTTTGGGTCCCTAGAGCAAGGGTGGTGCACATGGCTCACAGAGGTAATGAACATACATTTGCCATGATGGATTGGGTGAAACAAATAGGCAGGGCCACAGAAGAGTTGATCCTAGCCAGCTCATTTAGCATTTAAAAAGAATAGGTGTTCCTTGTCAGTAAATGATGATAGATACACAATAAAGACAAATTTAGATAAAAATGAACTCTGAATTGGTCACAGTGTCAAACAAATGATGTAGGCTTGAGAGAGAGTAGAAAATGAGTATAAACTGTTATAAAAAGAGTTAAGTTTAAAAAATAAATCAAAGTCTTTAAAGGAACAATAAAAACAATATAAAAAAGTACAAACAGTCATATATTACATGATTAAAAAGTTAGTCACTTAAAGATATAAAATACTCAGAGATTCTGGATTATATATTATATATTATATTATTGTGCTTGCATTGAATTTTTTACTTGAGAATAAGGTTCTGCTTTTGTTTCCAAAAAGATGAGAACCTGTGGATTTTTTCTAGGCTACTGTGGTTTGATAAAACAAGACCCCCCCAAATGTCTCTGTGAACCCTAAAAATATTTTGCACAACAAACAGCCTGAATTAGTTTGGAGAAAAACTATGACCAAATTCCAAAAACAAGTGTTTATAAATTTTTGTTTTCATTTAAAGGGGAATATGATATTGAGATGAATACTTTGCATTGGTATGGATCTTAGTCTATTGATACAAATTAAGGTCTGTTTGCTACACTGTGTATATGTTTTTCTGCTCTTGTTTAAAGTATTATGGTTATACAGCTCATTTAAAAATGTAATGCATAATTAAAAATTACAAATTAGTAGTCATTTATAATAGTCACACTAGTAGTCATGTTAGATTTTCTAGATA
The DNA here is from genome assembly GCF_950005125.1 of Chionomys nivalis. NCBI lineage: Eukaryota > Metazoa > Chordata > Mammalia > Rodentia > Cricetidae > Chionomys > Chionomys nivalis. The sequence continues at coordinate 30,341,808 of NC_080088.1, read as the reverse complement.
TGTAGAGACATATTTCAGTTAGATAAATAATCTTCAACACTTCAAAGACAATGGAATATGGCACTTTAAATATTTTAAGAACTTAGACTTTTCTTGACAGTGAGATACGTCTGCTTCTGGCAACACCAATTATTTCAGAGAGGATATTGGGCATTGAATAAACTTGTTATGGAATTTACCTTCAATTCAAGGCTAGCCATTTAGGCAAAATCTGCTCTTGCCTAACTGCTTGGTGGTATGCTGTATGAACTGGACATGATTCATGCACAGAAAAGTGACTATTGAACTTTTCAAAGATGGGATGACCATTTGGGATTCCTTTATGAAAGACTATGCCAAACATTCTATAGCACATAGAAGTAAGTGACTGATAACCTGCCAATACAGGTGAAACAGTCTTTCAAATTTTCTACTTCACAGAAAAGTCTGTCAGATACTATGGGGCTTATAAACTGACAATAGATGTCCCAACATCACAGAAGAACTTTGGTGACCTTCAAGGCAGCAATATGTCTCTGTCAATTCTAAAACTTTGGAAGTTGCTTACAATGTACTCCCTGTTTACTTAGGTAAAATATCCTTCTGAGGTCTTTGAAGAGTTACAGACAATTAGCTACTGTTCTATTTAGTTATGATAAAAGATATGAAACTTGAGACTCATAAAAATAGGATAGATGTTAGAATATTTTCCTTAATTTGCCATATGTAAATGGACTTAATATTGTAACTGTAATTCTTCCTTGAAACCTGTTTAGTTATATATGATGTTGCTATATTAAAGTTAAAACCTTCCTTTTTATTTAGACAGAAAGGAGCAGATTGTGTGGGATGTTCTTCTGCATATGTGTTGCTTTTATTGGTTGATGAATAATGCTGTTTTAGCCAATGGCTTATCAGAGTAAAGTCAGGAGGGAAAAAATTAACAGAAATATATAGAGAGTTGATGAAATCAGGGAGACACCATGTAGCTACAGAAGAAGAAGGTTGTAAAGGGAACCTTAGGAACCTTACCATTAGGTCACAGCCTCGTGGCGATACACAGAATAATAGAAATGGGTTAATTTAATGTATAAGAGTTAGTTAATAAGAAGCCTAGCCATTGGACAAGCAATGTTGTAATTAATACAGCTTTTATGTGATTATTCAGGTCTGGGCACTTGGGAAATGAAAGAGCAGTCTCCATTTACATTGATCTTCTGTTTCAAGTACTTTAAAGGCGGATCCATCTCTCTTCTCATTTATTTGTAAGGAGAAAATAAAACACAGCTAAGATTTTCTTCGCACTTTTGTCAGCCATAGATTTCAGTAAGCCAGATTGTATTTTAATACTTATAAAACTGTGGTTCTTAATTTGAAATGCTTTGCACTTAGTTAATTTTTAAGAGTTTCAAAACTCTGTTAAAATTCAAAATACAAATAAATAAAATGGAAATGTGTGAATGTCTCCACTGTGCAATCACAGATGGGGAGGTTTAAAGCTGTTATCAATAGCAGCAGAAATTAGAAACTAATCAGAAATAATGTTAAATAAAGATGGCATATAACTGAATATTTAATCTGATGTAATTGAAATTTAAATTCCTATTATGCAATAGAATAAGAATACAATCATCACTTCCTTCTTTATCAGTGCAGCTGAGTAATATCAGTTTGCACAATCAAATTCCACTGCAGAGTATCACGATGATATTTTATGAAGAATAGCTTGAGAAAGTGGTGCTGATGAATAAATTATCCATTCAAATACTTGAGCTGCATATAAATTTACCTTCTGGAAGTGCTATTCTAAAAGAAACTCCAAAGTCTTGATTTATTTAGAATATTTAAAGAAAGAAAGAAAAGCATTACCTTTGCCCTGTTTTTAACCTCATTTAACTCCCATTACAATACATTTCCACCATACTAGTATGAGAATCTATTTTAAAGTGAAACCAAATACCCAAGCTATATATGAAATTAAAATTATGAGCCAACTATTCATTACAGTGGCAGGGGACAGAAGGTAACTATGGCACCACACATTCGTTTTCTTATTGATGTTTTTAAGCTTTGATGTCATCAAAATTTTCAGTGCCATTTTGCTACTTTTACAAACATGAAATCTACAAATGAGTGGAAAATGAGAATTGATGAACAGAGAAGTTTGATCTAATCTTTTAATATCTGAGAATGAGATTTCAATGAAACGGAAGACTTAAATGAAAAAGATTAAGCAGAATATGTGATTCCTATACAGAATATAGATAGATTCTGTAAAATTGTTTCCTAGCGAGCAGACCCCACACAGGAGTCTATGAAAGAATGAGTACAGAATATATGTTGTGGTCCGAATGCAAAACATTACCTGCAGGCTCATCTAGTGGTTCAGTTTGGGAGGTTCTGATTCATCTACTGGGAAAAGTAGGTCGCTATGAGCAGATCTTGAGGCTGTTGATTCTATGCTTCCTGATTGTTAGGCAGCGTGAGCAGCTGTTGACCACTTAACTCAGACACTGTACTTTCACCTCTCATGATGGAATGTATCCCTTCAAACTGTAAGCCCTAGTAGACTGTTTTTTTTTTCTTCACGAAATTTCTTCTGTCAAGAATTTTGTTATTGCAGTGCCAAAATAACTAAAATGATATGTGATTATTAAAATAAATTATAATTTTATTTAAAAATAGATTTTACAGATTATCATGCTAATTTTAAGGTATTTATATGTTTTAATGATCTAGTAAAAAACTCATTTTTTATCAGTAGCTCCACACTATGAGTAATTTAGGAAGAATTAATCTACACTGTAAATTACATAACTCACTACAAGTTTAAAAATAGAGTCACAGTTGATAAAATACTCAGATTAGGTATATTTGTTTTTACTAAAAACTGTATCAGTGATAAAGAGAAACACCTTTTCTAGTTACTTTATCCAGCAGAATTGTGTCTTTGTGACCAATTTCATTAATTTCCTAACACTTTCTCTTCAGTGGTGTCTACTCTTGGTTTCTCTTGGCAAATACTTATCATCTATTTTAAAATACAATGAAGGTTGTTTTTTATATGAAGAGAGAATAGAAAAAGAGTGGTATAACCTACTTTAATAGTTGTCTGTCAATTGAAATTACTGGATTTCTGAGAGTTGAATGATCTGAGAGTTGAATCAGATTCTATCAAAATGTTGGTATATACAGAAAAAATATAACTGTAAGATAGTGTGGGAAAAATAGAACTGGCAACTTATCAATGTGAAAATTTAGGAGAGTAAATTTAAATGCAAAAATGATACTCAAATTTATTTAAAAATTGTATTTCATACAGGAAAGTTAGTTCTTGGTTATGACATGCATACCTTGGTGTTTACTGTGGGGGGTGTGTATTTCACATGATACCATTATATTGTGAGTTTGGAGAAAAGGTACTATAAACCCATTTTTGAATACATGTCATATTCGGGAGTAGAACAGGACATTAAAGAGATATTCACATTTGATATGGCCCAGTAATTGCCAGATATTTTGGGTTTCAAGTCTGTTTGTTCTGTCTACAGGAGCTGCATTTTTTCTCAGGCTTGCGGACTGTATGTCTGCAGTTCTGAGGTTCAGACACTAGATGGCAGCCTTGCCTGCTTCCTGAGGCAGATAATTATAAAACAAGTTAGGATATTTCCTTAAAGGAAGTAACTGCTGAAAACAATAGTTTGTGCAAGCTTAAGAGGTCTCTGTAACACCTAACTTTGAGCTCTACAAGTTGACAAAGTGAGTTTTATTAGTTTGTTTCATGCTTCATTACAAAAACAATCACACAAAGCCCTATTAGTAAATGTCAATTTTATGTAGACCCTTCCCATGGATTATATTAAAATCCCAAAAGCTCTAAAAGAAATTGATACAAACACTAGAAATAAGAGAACTGGAGTTTGAAATGTTCAAAACTCATAGGGCACAATAATTAGAGACAGAGATGAACTGGGTTGCTAAAGCAAACTTCCATTGTTTATGATTAACATTTGAGTGACTTGAGTATCATCAAGATCATATTTACCATCTCTAGAGGTAAAGTATAAGGGCTGTCCAGACCTAATACCCTTGCCCAGACTGAGGACAAAATATGTGGTTGACTTCAAAGACTAGGTTTCAAAGTGAAATCATTCATGGTTTAGGAAATTAGAAAGAAAGATGAGCAGAGGGATGGGAAGAAAAATGCACTACATTCTTTGATGGGTATGTATAATGGGTATAATCTGAAATAATCCATCATTATTCTGGATATCTGAGAATAGGAGAAAATGAGTTTAAAAGGATAAGTATTGTCTATTGATGTCTGTACAATAGACTTAATGAGTACCTGTGATATGGTGGGGCTATTGGAACCTTGTTTCTTTTGGTAGCCACAGTATCAGTACAACCAATCTAAAGTTATTAACTATAAATAAGAACAGACATTCTAAATCAGGTGAATCAAAATACAATGTAAGATTGGCATAGAGAAGGTTTTCAAGCTACCGAAAATGTAGTTTATCTTAAGTATCTTATCTCTTCACATTAATCTGGAAACTAAAAGCCTAGACTAATAGTCAGCATATATCTAATATGTTGGCTTTCGTTATATTATATAGGTCACAAAAAATATAACATAACCATTAAAATCACAAATTTTAGCTGAGCATCTTTGCAAAAATATCCGCAATCCAAGCATCCAAGAGGCTGAGGAAGAAAGCTTCCAAATTTGAAAACTGCATTGGCTATAAATGGAGAGGCTTGCTCAAAAATATTTTTTGAAAGATCACAAAAAGCATACACTTATAGGTTACACTGCTGTGGACAGTTAGATGATGAAACAAACTGTTGTTGCTACTGGTTAAACAACTTTCCCATTTAAGCAATGTGATATATTCAGTTAATATTTTACTGAGATTGGGGATTTAGCTCGGTGGACAACTACTTGACAAAGCCCTGAGTTCAATCCTAAACATCAAAATAAAAAATAAATAGATAGATAGATAGATAGTGAAATAAAATATATCCTTAACAGAAATGTTCTAATATATATTGAGCTATACACTCATTAAATCGAGATACATATAAATGAATGTATGCCTGTTCACATAAACTTAAAAGCTTTTTATATTCTTATTTTATTTGAAACCTCAAATAATGAAAATTCATATAAAATTTAATTATGGCCGGGCGGTGGTGGCGCACGCCTTTAATCCCAGCACTCGGGAGGCAGAGGCAGGCGGATCTCTGTGAGTTCGAGGCCGGCCTGGTCTACAAGAGCTAGTTCCAGGACAGGAACCAAAAAAGCTACGGAGAAACCCTGTCTCGAAAATCCAAAAAAAAAAAAATTTAATTATGTTCTCATAAACTGGGCTTGATCTTAGTTGTATAACTAACACATGATGTGAAACTTGTCAGGTCTTCATTGCACAGCAGAACTTACCTATGGCTTACAAATGTCTGAATTCAAGGGACAATAAATTCAGTAAAAAAGATAACTCTGAAGTGAGCTCACCACCGCAAGTTCATAACATAGTATGAAAAAACAAGCACTGTTATAAGAGTCATTTGTGCAATGTCTTTGTATCCAAATATTTAAAACATTAATATATGAACTAAGGATCATTAATAATTAAAAACAAATTATTAAATGCCTTTAAGATAATTGCCTTCTAATTTTAAGATTCATCCTGCATTCATCTCTAATGAATGGTAGACACACACACACAGACACACACACACACACACAAACGTAAGAGTTCCACAGACAAGGGATCTACAAACTTTCAGCTTACAAGAAAACAACTTGGAGAAATATAAATCAAAATTTCATAAATGTCAGACTCAAAGACCATGGTTCTATTTTTTCTAAATTTTGTAAGTCAACTACAAAAAGAATTTTGAGGAAAGTTATTCATATATACATATACCTTGAAAATACATTCAGAAAAGGAATTATGAGTTTTATCTTACTATGCAGGGTGTATCTAAAAGGAAAGTTTATATCAAGTGAAGAATTTGTGCTCAATTATTTTGTAAAATGATACAAACAGCAAGATAGGAACACTCAGATAGTAGATGATTAGCATGGTAGATGGAAAAACAGAAACATGGAAAGTCTCAGCAGTATCTCCAACAATAAACATACTATTCCCTAGTTTACATAGTTAACAAGAATAAAACTGCAAACAATTATGCTGTTATTTTTTTTATTTGCTTAGATGATAATAAAACAGTCCTCACATAAACTTAAAATCTTGAATTAATTCTCCCTTCCTTAGCAGCAATCTTACTAGTCTATAACACACATGGATGGACCTATACATATGTCTGAATACTCTCACTGTAAGATGATATGAATGATAAATGATCGAGGAGTTCTTCTTTACCCCTAAGAAGTTTCATTGACTTTCAGGTTTTGTGGCACTAGAAACTATCTGCCAAGGAATATCCTAGAGTTCTATATTATTCTCATAAATGTAAAGCAAAGATTTTAGTGTACAAGTTATACCCAATTACTATATGGGGTTATGCATTTTCAATACACTTTCAGTCTCCGAATCAGTTTTAAAAGATTATGTTCATGGCTGCAAAAAATATTAAATGCTTGAAAAATTTACATGAGAATCTAAGAAACTTTAATGCTACAATATTGTAGTGATACAGAAACCAAACAAAGTTCTCCCAAGCTGCTTAGGGAAATTTAAACACTCATTGTTTTGAAAAGCTGATTTTATTTCTTCAGATACCTTTAGCTGACTTATATGTATCCCATTTCCTAGACTTAACACTCAAATTCATAAATTACAAGCATTTCTCAATATCTAAAAGGTATCAGAATTCTCTTTGAATTCCAAAATCTTCAAGTGATATTGCCACTCATAAAAAACGTACACATTTGATTCTAACTTATACAATCTTCTCATGTCATTAAATCATCTCAGGATCTCACATTAAACTTACTATATAAATGTCATGTAAATATAATACAATATTGAGATACATTTATGTGTAGCAAGTACACATGCTTTAGAAGTCTATGTAAAGACAGTCAGAATAGAGACTTCAGACATTTTACACCCTGTCTCTCTGTCCTCTGCCCATGTGGCATAAGTCTAAACTGTAGGCAGGTCTCTTCCTGCTTCACTCATAGACTGCTCAACGAATGAAAGTGATTACTGGCAACACAATTTTCTCATTAGAAGTGAACCCTGTGGACGTGTTTTTTTTCTGCATGCCTTTTCCTTTTCATTTCTTTTTTTATTTTTGTATTTTACTGATTGATTGATTGATTGATTGATTGATTGATTGATTGATTTCTTAAAGATTTCTGCCTCTTCCCCGCCACTGCCTTCCATTTCCCTCCCCCTCCCCCGATCAAGTCTCCCTCCCTCCTCAGCCCAAAGAGCAATCAGTGTTCCCTGTCCTGTGGGAAGTCCAAGGACCACCCACCTCCATAAAAGTATTATATATTATAGTATATATTGGACAATATTATATATTGTATATAATATATATTATATACAAGAAGAGGTGAATAGTGCCTTAGATATAAAATAATTATGAAGTTATAATGCAAATATTTAGTTTTCTGTAACAGTTTCCTGAACACATACAGTACCCATTCTTTTTAGATTTTCAAAAGAAACATTTTACCATCACTATCTAAAATCATAGGATAAGTTTTTAGAACAGATGAATTTACATGTTTGAGCTTAGACTAGCTGGTGATAAATTGTACTATTTTTTATCTCTTTATGGAACATAAGGTCTGATTTACAAAGACTGATGAAGATTTGTAAAAGCTGAGAATTATTTTTAGAAAGAAAATTTGACATCCATCAAATGTAATACATTTTCTTAAAGTAAAAGTTTTTCTACTCTAAAAGGATATCATTTATATCATTAATAATTGACACAACTTATGTGATAGATTTACTCTGCAGATGCTACATTCCTTTGACAGACACTATTACCAAATGTCACATTGTAGTTTTACTCCTACGTAAATAGAAGCCTCAAGAGACAAACATAAAACTTTCTTACATGAAAGATGGCACAATAAATGTGAATGTCTTTCAATAATCTAAAGACTTCTTTAGACAGTTATGGAAAATAAACTAAGATGGGCTTTACATTTTATTTCACTGTATGTTTCCTCTCCTAGAACAAGTTGGAGATTAAGGAACAATCTGTAAAGGTAAACATCGCTGAAAGCAGTTGTGAACACGGGTGCCAGGAACATAAACTGAAGCACTCTGGGACTTCAGTTCAAATTGGAATAGGACCATCTACAATTAGAAATAATATTAAGATGGATAGTGGCTAATTATTTTTACTTGTAGTCATTGGCTCTTAGACACTTCAGAGATACAATAAATTTGCATATAGTTGATGGAGGTGGGTTTTGTATTTATCTGTTGCTTTCATTGGTTAATTAATAAAGAAAACTGCTTGGCCCTGATAGGACAGAAAATTAGGTAGGTGGAGTAGACAGAACAGAATGCTGGGAGAAAGAAGCCGAGTCAGTCAGTGGCCATGATTCTCCCACTCCAGACAGACGCAAGTTAAGATCTTTCCTGGTAAGCCAGCTTGTGGTGCTACACAGAATATTAGAAATGGGTTAGATCAATATGTAAGAGCTAGCCAATAAGAGGCTAGAACTAATGGACCAAGCAATGTTTAAAAGAATACAGTTTCCATGTAATTATTTCGGGTAAAGCTCGTCGAGCCAGTGGCTGGGTGCCGGGAACGCAGCTTGCCGCTCCTCACAATATATAGTAGATCTATGCTGCATGTAACTCTGAGGTACATGCCTTGTGTATGTACAGAACTGTCAAGGTTTGTTTTAATGCTATAATTCTCTGCATTTAAATCAAATATTCATTTGATGTAGAGTCTCCAAATCACAAAATGTTGGGAGCAGTGAGACCCCAGATCCTGAATTTCTTGTAAACATCTTGTTTTCCCCTGATCTGAGTGCCTACAGCTGCTCTGAGCAGAACACTTTCAGGAGTTCCTGATGACAGGGCAGTGGTTTCTGGTGGTTTTGGCTGGGGCGTGGCTATCTCTACATAATCTGCCCCTGAACACAATAAAGGAGCATTCTAGGGGTTTTTGGTTTCAGTGATTGAAGGTCTGTGTGTCGGTCTGTCTCTGCATCTGTCTGCATTCTCAACCTCCAGCCCCTTGCCCGAAGCTGTCTAACTGGGTTCTAGTGTACAGAACACAGACACAGGGGCGCGGTGCATGGCAATTGGAGGTCCCCACCGAGATATAGGCAACAAAATCTATATTTAAAAGTTATTCCTGAGGTGAGGTGTTTTATTTATTTTATTTTGCTACAGCTGTTGTGCATGCATAAATAGGTTTTCATATGTGTAAATTCTATTTGGAAGTGAGTACAAACACCGATTCTCTCAGTGATTTAAACATATGTGTGTATACATATATTTATGTATACACACACACACATACACACACACACATATATTCAAGTTGTTTCACTGACTCTGAATTTCTAATGGCTAGTCAATCTGACTTGTCAGTCAATAGTTAGTCAGAGAGACATGCGAATCCTCCTGTCTTCATCTCCACATAGACTGGTTATACAAGTACTCCAAATGCTCAGTTTTTTATACAAGTTCTGGGAATAAAATTCAGGTCCCTGTGATTATGCAGCAAACATGCTTTCCTAATGAAACACTTCAAGCACCAGGTGAGTTACATTTTAGTACCCTAAGGTCATTTTCAGTTTATATTTTTGAACTTATACTGAATACAGCTCATATTTTTATTTTTCCTGTGATTTATAATAAATCAGTACTTTATTATGTACTTTTAAAGGGTCCATCAATATTTCTCCCTAGTTTAAAAATGTATAAATAAGAATAATTAGATATTAAAATTTCTAATGATCAATTATATTAGAAATCGACACAGAAATATAATTTCATGAAAATAACCAAATTGTAAAGTTAAAGTGTAGGAAAAGATAGTAAGTTTTCAAAATTTAGTAATATATGCTGAGAGCATGATAACGTATGTAGAGCTCTGAGGAGTTAGTAATGACAGCTGATGGAATTATCTCCACTCTTCATTTGATGGACCATGACCAAATCCTTGTGATACTCTTGTAGAAATTTTGTTTGCATACTTCACCCCAATATTGCTAGTTTCTATTATAATTAAGCTGTTTAAAATTCATAAAAATCTTTTTTACTACGTATACTTGCCAAAATGTTTAAATGTTATACGGGGATGAAAAGTTACTAGTACTATAGAATTACTCAAATGAATGCTCAACTAATATTTTAAGTCAGTTTAAGGGGTCTAAAGACTGTAAATATTAAGAAAAGACAACAACAGTCAAAATATTATGCTCTTTTATTTACAAGATATAGCAATTAAAGCTCAAAATTTGCTCAAAGAATTGATAGCCAGAGGCCCAGGACACTTGGTACTAGCAGTATCTTTTAGCCATGACCAAGAAGGTGTGCTTATAGTCTCTTCATGTGGTAGCCTACAAAAGACCTGCATGAATGACTAGCAATTTACCTGTCATATGCATGGATAAGTTTCCCAAGGCCCCACCTCTAGATGAAGAGCTATAGGCAATCAATGATTGCTGAGAGAAAGAGACACATTTTCTCTAGAAAAGGACTTTCTGCCAGTCTATATAATCACAAGTGGTTAGCCCTAAAATAGGTACATTGGAGTATCAGTTGGTAGACTCTATTGATTGATAAATGGTAGATCATAGATAGTTAGAAATATAGACGGCAGATAGGCAATACATAGATAATTATGTTAAGAAACAATAATAAATGAAGAAGAGATCATACATTGGAAAATTTTTAGATGGCCCACAGGAAGAGTTGGAGAATGGACAGCGTTATCGAAATAAAACAATAATAAATGAAATTTACAAATATAAAATCATAATCAATTTAAAATAAATTAAGAGAACATTCTTAATATTACTGAAAATATTTGATATTTGAATATAAACAAAGAGTCTGTGATTCACATACTTTCTTCTGGCACAGAAAACACAGTCTGAGGAATTGGAAAGCTTCCTCTTATTGCAGACTCCTGGTTCATTATTTAAGGTTCTGTCAATCACCACGCATAACTGTCCTTTGGATTAGATTAATCGCTGATGCAAAATCCTTCAGATTCCTTGCTTCATTTTCTGTCACTAGCTGCCAACTGTGTAAATCAGGAATGCCATGTTCTTTTTCATTTTTAGTACTGGATCTTAATGACTGTTTTTGTCTTCTGTAGCTCCATAGTAAGCAAAGAAGCTGACTCAGAGTTTTAAAATAATAGTAATATTAAATTTACAGAAAAGTGAGAAATATCATTAGTGTTTCTGGAGATCATGTACACATCTGGCCTTTTCTTTAAGAAGTCATGTGAACCTAAATATTATGTAAAGAAAATTAAAAAATAGTGCTAGAATTACTGGATATCAACATCTAGAAGAATGAAAATGGACCCATATCTATCACCATGAACAAAACTCAAGTCCAAATGGATCAAAGACCTCAACATAAAGTCAGCCACACTAAACCTTATAGAAGAGAAAGTGAAAAGGACACTTGAATGCATTGGCACCAGGGTACACTTTTGAAATATTACCTCTTGGTTGAGCTCCAGGAATACAGTTGAAGAGAGAGACGAGGAATTTTATGAGCAAGAAGGCTCAAAATCATGATGGGGATATGGTGACATTTGACCCAAGAGCATGAGAGATCACAGATTCTAGACAGACAGCTAGGGAGCCTGCATGGTACCATCCTAGGCCCTCTCCATATGGGCGTCATTTGTGTACCTTGGTCTGTCCCTGGTAGTGGGACCAGAATCTGTCCCTGATGCTTGAATAGGCTTTTTGGATTCTGTTTCCTATGGTGAGATGCCTTGATTCAGAGGGAAAAGTTGGGTCCTACCTCAACATTATATGTCAGGCTTTGTTGACTCCCATAGGAGGTCTCACCCTTTCTGGGGAGTGGGGGAGGGTAGAAAGAAGGTAGTGGGGGAGGGAATGGGAGAAGAGCAGAGAGGGGAATGAAACTGTGGTTTTTATGTAAAAGAAATAAAAATTATTCAATAAGAATTTTATTTATTTATGATATGTTCATGAATTTATAACACATAATAAATAGAATATCATAATAAATAGGAAGTAAGATCCAAATAATCATAGAACAGGCTGAAGTCATATGAAAAGTATTCAAATGTCTAGAAACCAAATACATCAGCAAAAGTATTATTGCCCCAAAAAGATAATTCACTCAACCTTATTAATTAAATGCATACTTATTATTTTTTTCTTGGTCCTTATGTGTGCTTGGCTTGCTGTTTGTTGAAGAAATTCTGTAGCTGGCAAAGGTTTTTGCACAAGAGATCTGGTTTATTCTGTAATATTAAAATTTAAAGACCACTTCATTCCATGATTGTTTTGGTGCCTGAAAAACTTGCAAATGAAGATGTTTTAAACATATGGATGGGGTTAAGATGCCATCTGTACCCTGCATGGGACCTCATACATACTAAATATTGGGATCACTCTTCAGTCAACACGTCTCCAAAATGGAGTAGAAATAGAGTCTAAAGCTGGGTGATGAAAACTCAGTTATTTTGACATGTAGCTTCTAGAATATAATGTACAACTATTCATACATTAGCATAGAAAATAACTCCAAAAACATTACCTTAGGAAACTCTGACACGGTTTAACCTATGAAATCAATATTGTAGTATTCTCAATTAACTCCTTGTGTACATTATAAATAGTATATGGATACAAAATTAAATACCATTATATCAACAACAACACTGGGTTAGTATTTTGAAAATCACCGTGAAAAAAAGTTCAATTTATATTTTATATCACAGTTTATATAGTTATTAATTTTTCTTCTGCTGTTCTCAAAGTCCAGTTCTTACCCTAGCCAATGTTTGACAGACATCATTAATTTGATCCACCATTCATTTAAGATACAAAATATACATAGTAAACCTATAAAGTCATTCTTCCTAAGATGTTTTTATGTTTATGAATATAATTCATATCTAGCAACTGTGAATCACTTTAGTACTTAGAGGCATAACTTGCTGTGATGTAGAGAATACAGTATAATAACTTGTTTCTTTGATCTGTCTCTCACTCACACACCATCAGAAATATCCACCCCTACACACACACACACAGATCAGATGGCTTGTGTTCTGTACACACAAGGTAAGGAAAAAAAAAAAGTGCATGCAGATTGATACCTCATCCTGTCTCTGATGTCTGGATGCTTTATCTTCAGACAGTCACTGTGTTTATGAATGTAGATTTATGTCTATAGAATAAACATGAAGTTGAAATTGAATTACAGCTTTTACTTCTATCACCATCACAATTGTGGAGTATGTTCTAAGCAGGGTCTTAACCAGAGCCATGTCACATGAGACATAAGGTGAAACACAAGAGCAAAATGCCTGAAAGTGTCAGAGTGAGAATCAATTAGTGATTTCATTTAAAAACAATGGATATACTTTTATCTTACAACCACATCAAAAGCTTTGTGTGTCAATATCTTCATCAGAAATATAACAAACCATGTTCCAGCAGAATGCTTTATTTCACGTGATGTTACTTTATGATATGTGTAGCCTCCTTATTGCACAATAGAGACCTCAAGTTGGAAAATAATGAAAACTTCTGTTTGCCTCCTTATTTCACTTTAAATTGAATTTCAAAATTCATTATCTATCCTACTCTTGGGAATCAAAACATTTTGCTTCATAAAACTAAATATTTAATTTTCTTAGCTTTTATTAGCAATTTTTGTTCTGAACAAAAAAAATGATTTAAAAGAAGAAACTTAACGGGATAAACAACTATTCAGTTTTTCTATATTTCAATGTTGGTTTATTCTATTGCTGCTCTTTTCTTCTCAAGCTTTTCCTCTCTGTTATTGTTGTTTTATATTCACCAGCATCTCTCAGAGCTTTCATTTCAGCCAGAATGAATTGGAAGCATTTTTCAGGCTTTGCACATTTTGGATTTATGTCTTCCCTCTACACCTGAATATCAGGATGTGTGACGTTTAAGCCACTTATATAAAATGTTACATAAACCATGTGAAAATTCTCCCATATACTTAAATCATCTCAAGAACTTATAACAATAAATACTACATAAATTCTATGCAAATAGCTTCAGGAATACTGAAGAGAAAGAAAGTCTGGACATGTTTAGTGTAGACCATTTTCCCCTGGAATATTTTGGATACTTGTTGGCTGTATCTGTGGATGAAACTCTGAATATACAAAATATGTCAATTGTCTATCTCCATACAACAGACATTATCTTTTTCCATATATTATGTTAGTTTACACATGTCTTATATTTATGGGCCGAAACATCAGAATGCAATGTGAATTTTTACTATGAAATTTGTATTTTTAAAGACAGGGACTCACTTTGTAGATTATGCTACTCAGAAACTCATTAAAGGCATTTGCCACCATTTCCAATCTATTGACTCTTGAAGAAGAAATACATTTGTTGATTTGTACTACTCATCCTGCCCTTTGCTAGTCACTTTCTTCTTGTTTTGTTATGCCATCACAAGGTTACTACAAAGTGACATGAAAATGGCATTAAGATAATAAGACAAATAATCCAGAATAAATGGTTTTGGAGACCTGCTTGAATACCTTTCAAATTTGTTCGTGAATAAAGGACCTGATTTTATTTGACTAAATATATTGTCAAAAATCTAAAACATTTATTTGCATTGACACTGTGAATTGGTTTCTATGTTCAGTAATTTCGATGCCTGTCTTGATTTGTAAATCGCTATACAGCTGCCTAAGCAGTCTGAGGATGTTGTAGTCTTTGTAAAATGATCAGTAAATGACTCTCTCTACTGTTGCACTTAATGAGAGACTATAAAGCTATTCAGAAGGCCACGATGGTGTAATAAATCATTTCTTTTCTGACCTAGAGCAAAATGTGTTCTCTATCTAGCAAGCTGATGAAAAATACAATGCTCTTTGGAAATCAGTTTTGTTTCCATTTGATTATAAAACTAATTTTCAATGATCTCACTGTAAGATACAAATGATTTCATAATTTATTGATATTTTATACTTCTTTAATTTATATTAAGACAATTTGAACAGCAATCTGCTCTCAGGTAAATTAAAAAATTGTAGGAATATTTAAAATTTACATAATATTTATTACTTATATTAAATTAATATGAAAGCATAACATGTGATTATATCTACAATGCATACAGGATACCATATTTAGGTTAGATTTTATAATACACTTATGACTATTGGCTCTATATACTTAAATTTTTCTTCCGGTTTCTGAAATGAAAATTACAATATGGTCTATAAGCAATTATGTGATTTTGTGAGTGCATTTGTGTGTATACTATTGAGGCAGCGTCTCTGAAGTATATATACAGTTTAATTCTTTTTACAAAAGAGTTACAATTTTATTGTTGTGTGCCTGTGTTTATGTTAGTGTGTGTATGCATGTGTTCTTCTGAGAGTGATGGTACATGTACACATGCAGAAGTCATAGAGTAACCTGGGGTCTAAGTTCCTCCCTTCCACATTGTTTCTTGCTCACTGTTGTGAATGATGGGATAGGTAGCGTTCAGGTCATCAGGGGTCATGGGAGCACCAGGATAAAGATACTTGCCACCATACCCTGCCTTACATGACTTCTAGGATCTGAACTCAGCTCTTTATGCTTATACTGCAGGTGCATTAACCACTGAACTCTCTCTCCTGCCAAATGAATTAAACTTTGATGTCATTACTTTAAGTTGTCTAAAATGTAACTTTAAGAATGATTCAAAAGATCTCTCAAATCAATAAGAACCCAAGGGCATATTTAAAAGGAAATTATAAAGTATTTTATGCTTCATATAAGGTATTTTTCCTTGAAAATATATTGAACAATTTAAAAGACAGAGGCAAAATTAGTGTACAAGTCAATTCCATATTTCAAAGTAGATTCATTTCTCTCTTGCTTTTATCCACATCATTAATACTTTGGATTATATGTTTTTGTTAAGCCAGTTGATTCACACCACTGAAAGACAAGAACTACTGATACCTTGGTTAATATTCCTTGGCTTCTAATTCTGTTTGTTCATATCCTAAGGTAGCTAATTCAACTCACAATCAAAAGTATCTCGTATCTTATAGAAAATTCTTACTTTGATTTGTAAATGCTAAGATGCAGAAGTGTGATCGAAATATATATGGCATTTTAAATTGTTGGAAAGTGTCAAGTACACTGACGGTTATATAAGACAGCTGACACATACTTAGTATAGCATAATGCACCTATAATTCCTTTCGAAATAATTGTTACACTGTCTTGAATTTCCATAACTCTAAATTTTAATGTATGTATAAAAACAGAGAAAACAGTTGCACACTTAGAACTTGGAAACAGAGCTCCAGATTCCAAGATGAATAACAGCACCAGAGATGATATTTTGGAAGACAGAACAAGAATAAAAGTTTCTATATATTAAAATCGACTAGATATAAAAGTCCTCATTCGCCCTTTTATTGGATGCATATTTTAGCGAAAATATGACAGTTCTCATCCTGTACTTCCATATGTAATGCTAATTTATTAAAATATAAATAAAGCACTTCCAAACTGTGTTAAGCTTCTTTCATTCATTTTTCGTATCTTTGATTTTCTCAGATGTTAAGTACTACTAAGATGTGTCAAATGGTATACTGGGTCACAGATATGATCATAAAAGTAGTCAGTGAGCCAATATACTATATATCCACCATATCAGATGCTGCACTAAGATACACCAGGACCTTTTTTTTTTTCACTCAGAAACTTCTTTGCTTTAACTTTACCATGAATGTTTTTTATTTCTATCAATAGCTGTGCCTGGAGGTACAAAATGGAAGTTAAAATAATACTTTAGCATTACCTAATGATGAGCACACAGATCTACCTAAATGTGTTTATGGAACTACTTGGTGCTGAGTCCCCAGATCACTTCCTTGAATAGAATTTCTAACAGCTTCGAAAATTTCTAACAGCTTCGAACACTCAGTGGTAAATAAAAGAAAATGATTTTCTTTGTTTGTTTGTTTATTTTTGCTTTCACCAAAAACTTGAAGGCTGTTGCTAGAGAGGTAATGTAGAAGTTAGACATTGTCGTAGTTTTCTTCATCTTATAATTTTGCTAAGCTTACTTCCAATGCATGATTTAGACTCCTTGAAATAGAATGGTTGTTAAAACATTTGTCATGTGTTCCCTGCTTAATATTGCTTATGATATCTGTAATATTATACTTTATATCAGTTACTATTGTTTGTAGTTTTGTATTGGGTTTGGATTGCTCTAGTTTAGACAAAAGGGGGAGATGACAGGGAAACTTATTAGCCAGTCATCTTTAAGAGGTGGGTCTTAATTAAGCCCTGGCTTTTCTGGGTCCGAGGGTCAAATTGTGCGCCTCTGTGTGTACGCTCTCTACACATTTCCTGTGCTATATTGCTGTGCTTGGATTTCTCCTTTCCTGTTTCGTGAGCTTTTTCCCGTTATAATAAATAAAATATAATTGTTTCATTCTTAGCTAGTCTGGTTATTTCAACAATTTAGCACAGTACATTTTTCTCTGCTAACATTTAAAGTGTGGTCAAATGTAATATATATATATATATATATATATATATATATGTCTTGTCTTTGCTTTTGCTTTTGTTTGAACTTTAATGAGACAATGTAGGTTCAGTTCTGTCAACCTCAAGTAAAACATTCATAACAGTTGTTTTCAAGCCCTTGATTTTCTAAAGTTGCAGTAGCACAGAGTGACATTCACCAATTACACCCATATTCACTATTGTGTAAAAGTGAGAAAAATGAAAAACTGTGGTGTGATATAAACAATGACTGCATTGTTTCTCTAGCAGAATTTGTGGAGACGACAGTTGTGAAACTTTTAATGTGTTTCTTAAAAAATATGTGTTAACTGGAAATCATTTTATTGCGTGAATTTACCATTTTTATCAATTGAAAAAATAAGTTAAATATAATTCAGAATAGGGTAGAATAAATATTTTACCTAGAGTTCCAGACATTTTTGAAATGGTATGTGAGGTAGAAGAAACTGTGTGTTTTTCTTTTTGTGTGTGTGTGTGTGTGTGTGTGTGTGTTTGTGGTGTTTGGTGGATGCCTATAGACAGGGTCTAGTACTGAGTGGAAAGCTTACTATTAAGGCTATGCTGGTTAACAAGCAGCCTCCTGGGGTCAGGCCAACTTTGTCCTTCAATGCTAGGGTATTAAACACCTGCAGGAATTTGATGTAGATGCTGAGTATTCTAACTCACCTCACCAAGTTTACAAAGCTAGTGCTCTTACACATTATGCCATTTCCCCAGCCCTTTAAATAATAATTTTGAATGATTATTTACATGAGAACTTCTATAAGGCATTGCAAAAGTGTTGCACTGTGTTGGTATTGATGCTAGGAAACAAGAATAGCACTGTGAATAATATTTTTTAAAAATTTTGGACCCACATTGTAGATAATAAATTTTTCAATTAGTACATGAATATATAGATATAGTTATAATTATAAAGAGTAACAATTATGAAGAAATGAAATGGATAATAGATACATATATTCATTTATTTATCAAACTACCATGTGATCATAGGACACGATAGTCTCCTGAAATGGAACATACAAGAATGGAGATTTTAATTTCATCAGTTATACAAGTAAAACCAGAAAACAGTCTTCAAATTAGAAATCCTTCAAGCTTTAGGGCTTTTAAAGAAATGGTTATTAACTTCATATGTTCAGGTTGAGTGGAGGTTTAGTAAAGGATGTCTAATTTGAACCTTGGAAAGTTGGATACAAAGTCCACAGAGTAAACTGTATGGACAGAAGAGTTTTAACAGTTTATGGTTGGAATATACAATTCATGGAGGAGTTTAACTCCATGGTGGATCCCAAGAGAAAATTAGGGATATGAAGAAATGAAATATTTTAGGTCAAGTCAAAAGTCTTTTTCTTTTGTTGTTAATAAAGTCAGTGTCTCAGTGTGGAATGAAGTCTATAAAATCATAACCCAGTTAGTTACTTGTAAATTCTGTATACAACCTTAGGGTAAATAGCCTTTACTTTGCAGCCCCTAATTTATCACTTGTCTACAATAGTGATTCCCAGACTTGATACCATATCCTCATCACATGGAGCAACTTTAGGAATGGAATGTGGGACCCCACACTCAAATTTCTAGGCAGCATGTCTGAGTTGGGGAGTGATACATATTTTACCTCGAACTGCTCTTTCTTCTCTGCTAGAGTTTTCCAGAAATCTTTGGATTGCAAATAATAGAAATTTGCCATCTGTATCTATTTGGGATATATACTCACAACCTCTTACTATATCAGTAAATAGCTATGATTTAATTTTTTCTTATTTAACAAACTTATATGTGCTATGAAATAAGCTAATGTATCATTTTAACACAATACTTAGCATTATGCATGTCTTTGATATTGTTGACTATTCCTTTTGATCTCTTATTGTTCAATAAAAGACCTTCAAGTTTCTTCAATAACCACAGAGTATAAAAATAGAAAATATATTAGCTATTGTGCTTTCTCTCTCACCGAGTATCTAGATATGTGAGATGCTGTTTCTGATTTGTTAATGTGCATCCTGTATCTGCTTATTTATGGCAAATTATACTGCAAAATTCTGGTAGGCAATTATATGCACATACCTATTGTTCTTTTACCTGTTTGCATGTAAATGCTTTTAAATAGATGAACAGATGAAAAACATAAATGCAACACGTATGTGCACTATGAATTCGTTTCTATGTTAGTAAGACGGGTTTTTATGATTGCATTAGTCTTCCGTGTGTTCTATAATATATTAGTGATATATAGAACTAATATATTAGTTCTATAATATCACCACTTTCATATCACTACTGTTAACAGCAATTTTGTGCCCCTCCCTCTGAAATTGTATTCTGCTATCATAAAATGCATTACCCATATGTCATTAACAAAATATTTTACACTTGCAAGTACTGACCCCTAAGGCACTTCCACTTAGAGGTTGCATACTTATTGATTATGGTTACTCGATTTACATGACCAGCTTTATATTTCCCAGGTATTTTATCCAATTAATTTATAGGCATCTGTTATGTAGAACTGCAAGGAATTCCTTTCTCAGACCTAAGTGTGCAGAATGCTTTCATTACTTTTATCTCGCACACTAAGAGATAGGCTAGGGAAGGTTATTATAATGTACGACGTGACCTACTTTTAATAAATTTACATTTGCCACTTACTTTATTAGACACCTTTCTCCTCGGTGCTCACATTTGGACTCTCTTAATTATATGCTCAGCCAAAGACTTCTAATACATGAAGGTAATTTAGGAACCAAGGAAGCAAAGTCCCATCGATATTTCAAGATACAAAAATAAAGACAAAGGAGTAAAAAATAGGACTGCAGTTCCACAAAAATGTGTCTTCCTGTAACCTTCAGCCTTGAAATTGTCTGTAAGATCCTAGGTTATTTCTAATGTGGGCCCCCAAATTACATCCTGCATATTTCCAGACGTCCAGAACAGTCACTATCTGCTTTTTTCTTATTATTCCGATTGTTAAATGTATTACAAATGAGAACTCTGGGACTCCACTTCCTTTTCCCCTCAAAACCTCTAAATAATGAATTAGACTGTCAAACTCTCACTGCTGCAAATTCCCCCTTCATGTTGGCCAGGGTGGCTCACGCTTATCCTTAGGCAGAGCCACAGGCTACAAGTTTCCTCTTAACTAAGCATCATAGACAATGGCATCTTATCTCTGAGGTCATAACATGAAATCGCTCAAACCCAATGAAAGCTGATGGAATCTGCAGCCCTTCAGGATAACTGTGAAGAGTAAAAGGGCCTTCTAAGCAAGCTGTCACCAAGTTGAAATCTAAATCTTGTGATTTTACAAGGTGGTACTTGTTGATTTTAACAGTGACACAGAGGTCTGAGGCCTGCCTGCTCACACAAAGCATTGCCTACAGTGTGTCAATGAAACAAGGGTTAAAATCACCCTATTTTAAAATGTCATCTTCCAAATCCTAGAAATGTCCATTATGGACATTTTAAAATCATAAAAATAAAATAAAATCCAACAGAAGGTTATTGAAACGAACCTCCATCTTTTACATCCTATTGGCTATAGGTAAACATTTGGGGGATTATCCTGGGTGGGTTTTCCCACAAGAGAGGCATATCATTGCAGTAGGACTGGCCACCTTCCTGCTCAGTAGTAGAGCATTATCAGTCACGCTGCAGTGCTGCTTTAGAGACGAGACCAGAACAGCATTTGATGGTAAGTGAGTGGCAGTGCCCTTTGGGCAGGCCACAGAGCGATAGCAGAGACAGCAAGGAGGGGATTTTCGAGCACTGTGTTCACTCTGGTCTCTGGTTAGACAAAGGGTTCGTT
Source organism: Chionomys nivalis (assembly GCF_950005125.1). Taxonomy (NCBI): domain Eukaryota; kingdom Metazoa; phylum Chordata; class Mammalia; order Rodentia; family Cricetidae; genus Chionomys; species Chionomys nivalis. The sequence continues at coordinate 30,320,293 of NC_080088.1, read as the reverse complement.
TTTCAACAGTGTCTTAATCTTCCCAAGCAGCACTGGAGGCTTTCTCTGTACTTGTCTGCACTCTCTGTACTGTGTGCTGTTCTGTGAAACAAAGATAAGCTGTCTGGTCTCACTTAAAAAGAATGCATGAAGCTTGAGCAAGCACACACCTACCAGACTCTGAGAGTTTACTCTGGAATATTTGTAAAAGCACAAAAGGCAAACAAATGGAATTATGCCAATTCCCTGTGGGAAACAAACAAATAAAACCACCAGAAACTCTTGGGATTTAGTCTCCTCAGCTAAGCAATCATTTAGAGGATATGCAAAGAGCACATTTGGATTAATTTATCCACATCATGCACCCCTTATCTCTTAGAATATTTAAGCCTCATAAGCAACACATTTATCAAAATAACAATAAATTCTAATATTTGCTGTGCCTGGCAAGCACGGTGTTAAGTACACTAAGAAGAGCGTATTTTCTTTATTTATTCTGGAAAGCTCTATCCATTTTCTTGGGTAGAGAAACTAAATTTATAATAGTAAGGTATACATTTCCATCTAGCATAGTAAGCATTAGTGGCTGGTCTCCAACTCAGGTATGACAACACACATCTGGTTCAGAAACAGCAGGCAAGTACCATTTTAATTTCCACATTATGTTATGATCATTGACCTAAGATTCAATCTTCACAATTTTTCCTACTGAAAGGTGTTGGGTATCTGTTGCTATTTGCTTTGGTTAATATGTATTCTTTTTTCATTTTACATCCTCCCTCCCTCCCGTTCTCCTCTACCCCTCATCTCCACGCCATACCACCAGTCCTCAAAAGTTGTAAGGTCTCCCTTGGGGAGCCAACAAGTTTGGCATACTGAGCTGAGACAGGACTAAGCCACTCCCCACTGCATCAAGGCTGATCAAGGCATCCCAGTGTTAATATTCTTGAAGAGCCAGCACAATGAACGGAGGCAATATCATCTCCACGTTAATAATTTTGCTGGGGATTTTAAAATGAATCAAAATGACCTTTCCGAATCTTTTGAGTATCAATAATTACTTACACACATTTCACAAGACAATGGTTAAAGTGTCATTGAACTTTCCTTGATTCTTTTTTTTTGTTTTGTTTTTGTTTTTTTTTTTTTTTTTTGTTTTTGTTTTTCGAGTAGGGTTTCTCTGTGGTTTTGGAGCCTGTCCTGGAACTAGCTCTGTAGACCAGGCTGGTCTCGAACTCACAGAGATTCACCTGCCTCTGCCTCCCGAGTGCTGGGATTAAAGGCGTGCGCCACCACCACCCAGCTACCTTGATTCTTCTTTAGTAATTTATCCTATTCGATTTTCATTAGTTGTCTGAGAATTTCACACAGTGAATTCAGTAATATTCACAAACTGCTCCCTGCCCCCTGACTCAACTTTTCCCAGTTCTACATCCCTTTCCCTCTTGTACAACTTAGTGTTCTCTTTTACTTTTTCTAACTTCACGTCAGCTTCCTGTTGTCCATATATGTCCAGGGATGTGTGGCTTTCCACTGCGTTATGGTCATACTACCAGAGGGAAGACTTTTTCAGAAAACTGACACTCCCTGTCCCTGAAGCTACAGCCACTGTTCTATACACTCCTAGGATTATTGTGAGCAAGGAAGAAACAAGCACTCACCAATTTCCTTCATACTTCAAAGTAAAAAACACTTATATTAAAGTCTGACACAAAGTGGGTTATCTCTGTGAAGGAACAGAAGAGCCCGTCATTCCCAAATCAGCTTTCTTTCCATAATGGCATAGCGCTTCTGATGATAAAAATAAAGGAAGGCTTGCTGAATTATTAAATGTTGCAAGAGGATTTCCACTATGTAATTACAGCTTAGCTTCTGATTTGATTATTTGGATAATTCACTTCATATTTTCTCGGCTAATTGCTGCTATCCATTGCACTGTATAATTCAAACAATCCTAAATTGCAGCTTGAATTTTATGACACGACCATGCCAAAATTTCTAAGTGCTCAGCACTATACAAATATTTGCAAAGAACTACCCATTTGTCAGATATTGTATTACAGATCTGCCATCACTAGCTTGAAGAAGGGGAATTTTTCAAATGGAGTCTTGCCCTGATATAGCAAAACACAGTTCCAAGGAGCTGAGTAATTCTGATCCACATATGTGCATCAAATAATATATATCCAATACAATGTATGTTTCACAATCGTTGGACTGTCTACTTCTAAATTTAAAAATGAAAAGAACATTAATTTTATATTGTACATTTCAATCATCAAAAGTTTACAAAATATAATGAATAAACACTATATATAAACAATGTCATTATTTTTTAAATGTACAAGAGATGCTCACCAACAGATTTATTCTGCTAAATAGGAAATGTTTTGACTGGTCTTGAGATATTTTTCTATTTAAACATCTTTGAATTATATAAGAATCCTTAAACCTTTGTTGGCTTTATTTGACTTGTTCTTTTCACTCTACATGGATATGTGACTCACACTTAGAGAGAACAGTCATTATGCATAGATAATGTCACTCAGACAGGTATCATTCTAGTATTCTGATATCTCTGGAGCTTAAGGTATTATGTGCAATTCTCTGTCCTTTTGGTGCCTATAGTATTCAGTTATGGTCATCTTTGTATATAATCATCTTTGAGTTCCTGCTTATGAATATCATTTAATTTAAAAGTGTCCGTAGTGTAGTGGCATTTCAATTGTATTTTAATGAAGAATTCTTGAAGATCTGAGAATAAAACAGTTCCATCAGTCAGCCTTACAGATCAAGTTATGGTAACATACACCTTTAATCCCAGTAGACACACTAGTTGCCATAGAAACTGAGCAGTGCATGCCTTTAATCCCAGCCCTAGAGAGAATTATGAAATGGGAGGAAACAGTTCAGAATACACAGTCTCATTCTGAGATTCTGGACACCAGATCGTCATTTTCAGACTGAGGTCGAGATAAGAGTCAGTGGCTGGCTGTTAGCTTTTCAGATCCGCAGTTGAACCCCAATTCCTGACCCTGAGTTTGTATCAATCATGCTACACCTGAGGATGTATTATTATCTGGTTACCACTGTGCATTAAGAAATGAAAGACTGAGCGTGGCAGTAGGGGAAAATAACTCTCCATGTACTATTTTTTATTTAAACCTTTAATCCTAAGTCTGCGTGTGTGTGTGTGTGTGTGTATTTGTGCACTAGTGTGTGAGGATCCAAGATTGCCAGAAGTAGACATCAGATACCTTAGAACTGGAATTAGAGGCAGTTGTGTTTTACCCCAAATGGGTGTTAGAACCTGAATCCACTACAGCGAATGATGTTAACTGCTGAATCATTCTCTACTACACCTATCTTTCATTAGGAGAAATAAAAGGAGGTGTCATGACTAGATGTTTTAATTGTTTATTTGAAATTCTATTTAAATAAAATCAATGAAGCTACTCAAAATGTAAACGTTGTGGCCAAACCTCAATAACTCTGCAGGTGATTAATTGCCTTAAAAGAATGAAAGAATTGAACAGATTGAAAAAGAATGGGCTTACCCAAGATTTTCTCAGCAGGACGCTAGAATTTTGAAGACCATCTTTATCAGATTACCTGCTTAGGTATGGGAAAATCTATATCTTTGGGACTTGACCATAAAGGCAGAGTAGCAGTACCATTTAGTACATCCGTAAGAGCCTTTGCTGCAGGTAGGTGGTTCACTTAATCATGTTAGGAAAATCTATAGTATAATTAGTTTTTCATTTAAAGGAAACAAATACTTCTTTTAGGAAGTTTGAGTTCTCCTAAAATTGGGAGCTGAATAAAAATTAGCTTTCAGTCTAAGATTATGGTTTTAAATTGGATAAAATAGAGGTCCTATTGCTTGTTTGTCCAAAATAATGGCCAGAAAAGTAGTAAAGTTTCAGATGTTACTTAAATGTTTATCTTTACTATTTTTAAAATTACTATATATTTATTTAAAAATAAATAAATAGAAATTAAAAGAAAAATATGTCATTACTGTTAAATTGAACATTTATCTGGGATATGGTACTGGTTCTTGATGAAAGAACTGATGATTCTTTCAGGAAAAGATGTTTTGTCCCCATTTGATGGATTCAGGGGTCCAGAGATTTTTGTCTTTTCTGGGCTCCAGTGTAGTAGGTTAACTTCCAGTAGCTCAGTAGGTGACAGACAATTCTACAACCTGGGACATGCCACAGGGCTTTCGCAGTTTCTTTTAAAGCAGCAAAATTTATGAGCTGCTTTCATGCAATCAAATCAGGGTAGGTAGACAGCAATCAACCACTCTAGGAAATGTTAGATTGTGTCTCAGTTAAGGTAACTAAGTGAGGGTCACTCCACTCTGAAGAAACCTTCAGAGAGGTTGGCATTTTAAAGAATTATTGTGAATTATTAAAAATATACATTTTAAGTGTTATGTTTTCTGTCTTTATTTCTAGTTACTTCAAATAAATAAAATAATAAGGAATACTTTGGCATTTTTTTAACATTCCAGCCTTGGAGATAACAATTTACATATACCTTTAATATACTCCCACATGTATCAACAGTTCAAGAAATGAGATATCGTTCTTTGTTTTATTTTCGTCTCTAAATGTTAATTAGGTTTCATTAACAATTCTTTGACTTATGTTGACCTTATATAACTTTAGAGCTTGGCACCTACCATCAGGCAATACTCTGCCTGTTTATGATATAACAGATAGTCTACTTAGTTTTCCCCTCTAAACTTCATATACACACTCTAAATTCCATATATAAACATATATATGGAATACATATGCTTAGGCTTGACCTGAAACATATATGTATCCATCAGAGGCTAGGTACTCTGGTTACATGGGAAACTAATGAATAAAACGTCACAATATTTCATCTTCTTTCATTCTTAGAACTATATAGTCTGTATAAATATTTGTGTATTAAGGTATATGTGCATGTTTTTTGTATTTATACAAATATATCATATTTTTCTGTATAATAGTACACTATATATATACATTTAAGTTAATCAACAAATACTTTTATATTTGAACAAAAATATTGAAAATTGTTAGAAATTTTCGATTATATATTTATCTTGCTATTTTATTAAGCTGGTGTATTAGAGTATATCTCCCTGACACAGCAAATTTACATATAGAGGTTCTAACGTTGAAGGTAACTGTATTTGAAAACATTGGTCATCAGGAAAACTACGGTCATTATTGAAATAGGTAATTTTTCAGGATTATCTATATTGCCAGCACTCAGGAAGGTGACAAGTTAAATGCCAGCATGTACTACAGAACACAATTTTGCAGCATGGTATAAAAAGATCAGCTAATAAAGATAATTAGGATTGAATGCTAACCAGAGTGGGTCCTTATTCAAAAAGACTGACATCCTTAAAGCAGAAGAGAATACGAACTTTGTGAATAGACAGATAGGCTATATATGCACATGGGGAAGAAGATAACCATTGACAAGCCTAGGAGAAAGGCCCCCATAAATGCTGCCATGACTTGAACCCTGGTCTTTGATTTTTGGGAAATAAAGTATTGTGGTATTTTATTATATCACATTTAGTACAATAATAGAGTGCCTGCTGTGATTAATCATTTATATAAAATATATACTTTATAAATCTTTAAAAATTTCAGATTATTATACCAACGATGATCCATGGCATTCAGTATTACATGCATGAATATGGAATTTGGAATAGCAGAGTAGGAGTCTGAAATCATGTCAAGATTTACAAAAAATACTATTCCATAAAATTCAGTGCCCATGTTTTTATGTGGAAGTTGAGGTTAGCAACATGGAGCTGAGCATGAGTTGTCTTTAACTAGGTGTCCAGTCAGTGCGTTTGAGTGGGCTTAAGTTTCACATGAAAAGAAGGCATCCTCAATCATAATAGTGATGCATTTCTGTGGGTTCTTTAAATCACTCTACTCCACAAATTTCTCCAAACTAACTTGTAGGTAGAGCAATAATAAGAGGTTCTTTGCTAATTACTATGGATTTAAAGAGATCCAGGGGCAACTCATTGGTTACATTGCACTTAGTAGTTCTAACTATCCATAGCTTGATTTTGTTGTAAGTGTGTTTAATGCTGAGCAATTTCTCTTGGCTTTTCCAAAAAAATGTGAATAGTATTTAATCATGAAGTTTGAAAGTAAAATTTCCACGAAAATGCACTTAAAGGAAGATAAAGATATCCTAATAAAATCCTCTGAGACTACTACCAGGTCTTGATCCCTTTATTCCTCTATTTCAGTGCAGTAACATCTATTCCATGAATCAGGCATGGACATCCTCCTCTCATTTCCGTTCTAACTTTAAACTTTTCTATTGCTCTCTCTCTCTCTCTCTCTCTCTCTCTCTCTCTCTCTCTCTCTCTCTCTCTCTCTTCCCCTCTCCCTCTCTTTCTCTGTCTCTCCCTCCCCCCTCTCTCTCTTTCTCCCTCTATGTGTGACATTACCATCTTGAAGCCACAGAAGCAATTTAAATTTAATATTTCTAAAGTTGAAGTCTTGATTTATATGAAACTTTATTTATTTAATTTCACCTGTATTGGAAATGATGCATGTATTTCCTAGTTGATGAACCTGAAACACAGATTATCTTAAAATGATCTCCCCATCTTTGTAATCATATGGAAGCTTGAATGGAAGAATGTTGTAACAAAATCCCTGATGCTGGCTAGAGCTAGAACTATTCATGAAGATCAGATGCAGTTTTAATGGAGGAACTCCCTAACAGCAGAACTGAAGGAAAGTGTTAAAGGAAAAGAGAATTTTAAAAAATACAACATAAAAGTACACAACCTTATTTAAGACAAAAACTGTAAGCGCTAGAAATTGTTGGGGGTGTTTAAGATAACTCAAAAGATTCTTAGAGTGATCTAGAAATTTTAAGAGCTTCAGATGTTTTGAAAATATTTAATGGAAATAGAATAGGAAGCCATGTTCATTTTTGTAACATTAAAATGTTCTATTTTTATGACAAAATTAGGTGATTTTGAACCTTTGAAATACGTTTGCATATTTGTCTTATGATTATCCTTAGTCATTTTGATCTATTGTATTCTTATTAAAGATCAAACTTAGTAAAGCTATGACATTATAAAAATTGGAAAATTGGAAGAATCTTATAAATATTCTTAAAAAACCTAATTCTAGGTCCCTGAGAAGATGCAGCAGAAAAAGATACTTGTTGCCAAGCCTGATGACCTGATTTTGATTTCTGATGCTCACATGATGGCCAGAGAGGACTGTCTCCTGCAAGTTGTCTTCTTATAACCACATTGCACTGTAACACAGGTATGCACATGTAACACATGCATACATCACACACACATGCACACACACATATAAACATGCACTGCAAATTGTCTTCTTGTTACCAGATGAACACTGTATCACAGGCATGCTAACATATATATACCACACACACACACACACACACACACAGACTGCAAGTTGTATACTCATTACCACATGAACTCTGTATGACAGGTATGCTGACATGCACACATAAACACACAAACATGCACGCATACACACACACTTAAACCAGAAAAGTAAATTTAAAATATTAACAATCCAATCTAATAATTTTGATTTCTATTATTATAGTTATGCAACTCCTTAAATGTCAGCTACATCAAGGAAGTTGCGTTCATGAATCCCTCAAGGGACTTTTAGATTCAGACTTTTCCGTAAGGCAGAATTCTCTGAAGTAGGCAAAGGATCTCAAAATTTACTGTTTTATTAGGAAGGTTTTCCACTTCACAAATACTTCCAGTCTTAAAAAGCATATATTTCAAATGCTAATATCTCTTCTGCACCGTGTTATATATAGTTCTACAATATAACGTATTCAGATCACGACATTACAGTCCTTAAAGGTCAGTGTAGCTGATTAAGCACTTGTTCCTGCATCCCAGCCATCACCTCCCTCGCTTCCCACATCAGACTCAAATGACAGAAGCCTGAGAACATCCAATGGAGTGAAATCTACCCAGGATCAGTGAACGTGGAGTCATTTCCACACCGCAGCCTTATTATGACCAGATTGGACACTACACGAACAATTGTACTGGCCACAGAATTCTTAATAAAACATTCCTATAACCCACTGTCTGTATCCGACCCTGACCTATTCATGTTAATATTTACCTGCATCTCTAGAATTCTGTATTTTCCCCATGAAATAAAACAAACATGAACAAAGGAGGCTTTTTCTCATTCAGTGCGGGAGACAGGTCAGTCAAACAGAAAGGGCAGGGCTAAAGCTGTCACTCAGCAGAAGGTGCCCTGTACAGGAACCTGAGCATCTCAACCTGTATTATGGCTCTAACAAGGCTGTCATTTTATAGTTTCCATCAAGTGAGGGAATCAAAACAGAACATGGATCATGAAAATGATGTATTCACTATGAATAAAACAGGTCACTGTTTCATTAGAAAAGTCACAATGTGTCCCCGAGTTCTCACTAGAATTGTGCCTCATGACTTTTAGAGGAGTCACTTCTTACGTTTCCTCTTAATGCTAAGTACCTGATATAGCATAGTATATGAGATAATACTTAAATATCAATAATAAAATAATATTACATATCCAGATTTCATTCCTAATATAGCTTCAATAAAACTACCAATGTATAAATATATGTGTATATCATATATATATAAATATATATATTCATACTTTGATATCGTTACTAGTAGGCTAAAATGACTGGATTACTAGTCAATTCCATTAACACAAACGTTTCCTCAGGTTTAGAACATAAACTGAACTTTTCAGTAAGAATTAGATCCTCCATCATGCTAAGTAGTAATACTTTACGTTGAATTAGAAAGAAAATCATTAAAACTATTTCGTAGTCTAGTTTACCTAAATTTATTCTATTTAAATCCCTAATAATCCTGATATAGTAAAATGTGAATGTCAACAGAATGTGATTTTACTTGTGAAGAAAAATTGTCTTGCAATGTGGACACACAGACCCTCACACAGGCCAACACAAGTAGGTGATACCTAATCCAGGCTCTCCTACAAGACTCTAACACAGGTACTCATTCAGAAGTCCTACATTCACAGGTAATTATACACTGACACTTACACACAGATAGTTATACACAGGTGCTATTTGCACACACACACACACTAAGACATATGCCCTCGTTAATAGGCCCTCAACCACAGGCACTCACATACAGGCCTTCATACCCAGCTATTCACACATAAGCAGCATCTCACATAGGAAGGCATTCATGCATAAGTACTACATCATGCAGGCCACCATACACACAGACACTGTGTCTCGTGGCACCCACACAGGCACTCACAGTTGGTCACACGGGCACATTCATACACAAGCACCCACACAGTGCACAGGCTCTCACAGAGGTACACATTTGTAGTCTCCTCACATCCATTGTGATTGTGCAACATTGTAATCATCTCGCTTTTTAAACGGAATCAGTTTTCCACTTGTTACTGAATCCACTTGTTACTGGAATAACAGGTCAAATCTGCTAATTTCTCAACAAAAGATCTTTCAGTAAGGATAATATACACCAAGGTGGATTTTTCTACATGTGGTAAATACTGTGAAACTTAGAATATTTGTATGACCATGGCATTAGTGATTTCAGCATGTCACTATGCTAAAATGATACCACTCTGTTTAATTTAAAGCACATAGTACCTTTTGAGAAATTAATACTGATTCAGAGACATCCTCATAAATTGGACTTATCACACAAATATTTTATTAAATAAACATACCAGAAACAATACACAGAAATGTAAACATTATTTATATAATACTTTACATAACAAATTCCTTGTGAGAAACGATAATATTAAAATTTCAAAACTTCCCTCACAGCAAGTGGTCGGCGAGGCGTGAAGATAAATCAAATCCTAGTTTTTGCCATGCTGAGAAGAGACTGCTGGCTTTTAATCATCCTGATGTGCCATATGTAAATTCCATCAAAAAAGAAGTTTGGTAAATGTTATATTACAAAACCGCAGGGAGCAAGGCTATTTATAAACATCAATTAAAAGATATACTGTAGTCAAAGCTCATTAACAATATTTGACTAATCTGGTTATAATTCTCTCTCATATTTACTAGATAACTTACTTTGTTTTCTATGAAGACAGAAAGTATCCCAATAACCAGATGTCTGCTGCTATTTTGAAGTTTATTCAAGGTCACTGGACAGCTACTCAGTGACAGTACAACCAAGGCCCCTCATTAAGAGTGCAGTCAGAAAGACATGGCAATTAGAACTACCCCTGAGTAAACTGTGCAAAATGACAAGAGGCAAACACACACACACACGAATCCCTACTCCTATATTCAAAATGAACCAGTTTTAACTACCCCCAAACCTGATGGTTAACATGACTATCAGTTAAGATTAAAAGAATATTTTATGGCTAAAGAATTATCAAAAGAATTACAATTTATATAAATGGTTTTAATAGTTATTTTTACTGTTATTCTTCAATGTCCCTTTCCTGGTGAATTTCTGGTATAGGTTATCAATTTCCTCATATCAATCTTTTTCTACTAATCTTTTCAACTTTCATGAGCTTTTATCATTTGTCTTCTAAAGAGTAAAAAAAAAAGAATACTTCATTGCTAACAGTTAATCTCTTAAATGTAAAACATAATTGATTTCCTTTCTTTGTTTTTTTTTTTTTCCTTTAAATGTGCTTCACTTTCTACAGGCTGGAGTTTTTCTTCCCATGATTATCTTTCTCATATGTCCCTATTTCTCAAGGTCTTGCTGGGACATAAAATCTCCAAGAGTTACTGTCTGTAATACAGCAACCTGTTGTGGCTATCAGAGCACAGGAGGACACAATCGACAATAGCCATATAACCAGTATTAGTGTATGATAGATACCTGGTCTACGGGAGCTTTCTTTTTCAGGGTTAATTGTTTTTTCAACTTACCATGCTAATTTCCCTTCTGTGCCTTCAGGAATAAATTCTCGCTTTCAGTTTCATGTTGTACATTTCCCTTCCCCTAAAGCTCAGAGTCAGTGGACAGAAGGGATGGAAGCTGCTTTGAAAAGAGGAAATATGGCATCCTACCAGGGAGACAGATAAGCGCAAATATCACAGGGGTAGACAGCATAATTATCCTTATCGTTCCCCACGACCAGAGGCAAAGACAAGAGGAAACAGACTCCTTGAAAGGGGATGGTATCCTGTTAGATACAAGGAATCACAACAAAAGATACTTGTGAGGCTATGATTTATTTATGATGACCCTCAGGATTTCAAAAAGAAATTGCCTAATTCACAAAAACTATTGCAAAGCACCCAGAAAAGTGGAACAGGCATTCCCAGGTGTTTAATTTATAAGAGAAATTTTATTGTAAAGACTTCATTATTTAAAGCTCATGAAGGGACTGGTGGCAGAGAGCTACCTCTACATCTCTGAATGTTCAGTATTCATATGTGCGTGAAATGAGGCCTGTCGTATCTGTCATCTGATTAGGAGAAATTTAATGATTCAGGTGTTTCTGATGTTTGTTGTTTCGTTATAACTGGTATGTAGATTGAGTGGCAGGTGACATTTCAGGAGATTAAATTAAGGTAAGAAACTAATCAAATTAACATATTGCTTTTCTAAAGTATAATGTTCATTTGCATATAAAATACAATCAAGTCTATAAATACAAAATGAACTATAGTGAGGAACACAATAAGCAGCATCAATTATATAATATTACAAACAGGCAAAAAGACAAGATTGCCAATATTCTCAACTCCAGGTTGATTTATGATAAACTTTTGGTTGGAATGTCAGATTCAGAGAATATAATATTCAGCATCTTACAGGGAGAATGTATGACTTCAATTTGACCTAGAAAACAAAGGTAACCACCCATGACAAAAGTTGTCTTACCTGGATCTGAAATGGGCACTTAAATGGGCTATTACACTGTAAGGAAGCCCAAAGTAAAAGGCAGGGATATTGACACAAATTTACCCAAAGCACCAAAGCATACATTATTTGAAAAATAAAAGAATGAGAGTGAACAGTCAAAAATAATTCATTGTAATAACTCTAAATTGTTTTATAGAGAATAGTTTAGATTTGGGGTTTAAGAGACTTTGTCTGTCTGTCTGTCTGTCTATCTATCATGTATCTATCTATCTATCTATCTATCTATCTATCTATCTCTCTCTCATCTATCTATCTATCTATCTATCTATCTATCTATCTATCTATCTATCTTCTGTCTGTCATTGTCTATATACCATTTTATATCATCTATCTCATTTATTATCTACCTCTAATCTATCTATGATCTGTCTATATTCCAATTATTTTTTATTTCCTAGGAAGATACTGTTATCTCTTACTGAAGTACTGAAATTTGCCTTTATAGAGTGAAGTAGTCACAGAAAATACTTCAACAAAAGAGTCTGACTGTTTTCCAATAAATAATTATTCTCAATAGTAGTCAGTAGGAGATATTTGAGTCAAAACATATACTTTCTCAAAATTTTTCAAGAGAAGTGTTGTCCATTAATGTCTTTGATAACAAAAATTCTCTTCCATGTACTTCGTGGCTGCTATGGATTTAAATAGGGAAAGTTTGTTGTGAAAATGTGAGTGAAATATATTTTTATTGAACTAAGTTAAATTTAAGTTTGTCAACTCATGGACAGTAGTCACACTATTGGACAGAAAAAGATGGTTCTATATGACAGCAAGTAGCGAATGACAAGAGTTATGGAAAGCATTGATATCCCAGGAAACAGATTGCATTTAAGTAATCAGCCATCACAGATTTCAACAAATACAGCTAAGCAGAATAAATTCAGCATATTCCTAAGTGGATAGTGAACTTTTTCGTTCAGAAGACAAAAAGGGAAATATCAACATATGGTGCACATCTGAGTAAATATGGAGATTTCAGATTTGCTGGGCTTGAACAGCGATATGTCATTCTGCATATTAGCTCCTTTGACAGTGGCATTCTGAAATGATAGGCTTAGAATATTTTATAATAGTAACAAGATATTTGAAGAGATATTCCCAGCCTTCCTGTAGAAAGATTTCTTCCTGAATTTGAGTTTAAGGACTTAGTCTAAATTAAATAAAAATCATTGACCAGGATTTAGGCTGACTTCAGGCATCCAGATGGCCTCTGCAGTACATGGCTCTTCATCTGGCTGAAGATCAAGCTTTCCTTCTGCTTCCTGTACTATCACTAAGCTGGCCCTCAATTACAGCTCACGACCCTCCATTGTAAAGATTCCCTACTGCGCTACTCTTCATCTCTCTGTTGCCTTGACTCGCAGAGCTTTGCATGAAGAAACACACTTACAAAAATGTCATAAAATATTCTTGTTTATTTTTTCCTTTGGGGAAGAGTTACAATATTTTGCCTAATGCCACTGTTCTTCTGAATAAAGTTTGTACAGAATCTTAGGAAATGTATGTTCTGCTGGAGTCAGACTTTATAAAATATTTTAAGGATTAGTTTTCAGTTAGGCATCAATGGTAAACTATATATATATAATATTACTATTATTATATATTATACTATATATATATATAATATTAGTATAATCTATTTATCAGGCTTATCTACTGATCTTGTGACAGAACTTACATAGAACAAGCTGCATGGGGAGTCATTCCGACTGGCCATCAGGCATAAGGTTAGACTGTAAAACTGCAAACAATCAAATCCAGTCTCTCCTGCTATTGATCACAAAATCATGAGGTATTGCTTGTTTGTTTTGTTATTTTTGTTCTAATTTTCGCTTTGTTCTAACTAACTGTTATCTTTACATATATAATTCCTGGATGTAAGAAGCTAGAATGGAGAGGGGATAACAAGCAACTGTTCAAAACCAGTGATTTGCTCTACCAGGGTGTTCATGTTATTTTACCATCAATAATCTGTGAAATTCACTTAATTTGAAGAAAACTACAAAAGTCTTTTTTTTTCTTTCCCTTGGAGACTGGAATGGTCTCCACGTGCGTCTGAAGATACTGCTCTTTTCCATCTCACACACTTCAATCCAACACTTAGCAAGTAAATCTGAAGAAGTAAAAGAATTCCTTCTGTTTTGTCAGTTGCAGCACCAATACACTCCCTGCATCCCCGCCTGCACCCTGCCTATTTTGTACTCTTGTCGTCTATAAAATACAAAAGCATACTCATGCACTGCTTAAAAGCCGATGAAACATTGAAGTTAAAGCAATAGATGACTGATTTATGTGAAGACTTCGTGCATTGCTTCATTCATTTATGTTTTTCTGAAATGTACTACATCGTATTTTTTTCTGTAAATCCTGTATATACTTTTAAATTGCGTAGGGTCATTGTATGAGAGGAAGAGTAGATATTATCAAAGAAATATCGTGATACGTGAATGTAACTTGAATAAACATGTGAGTGGAGAAGGCCATTTAAACAGGCTGGGAAATCCAATTATAATAGCAAACACAAACAAAACAAGCAAAAACAACAACAGAAAGGATCAAATCAGGCAAAATAAAACAAATAAAATTGGTATGTCAAAAAGTACTAAAAAGAGAGAGAGAAAAAACAGTACACCCCCCCCCCAAAAAAAAAAAATCTTAGAGTCCTTATTGTGTTGTCCTGGGTTTGGGCCCTGCCATGCACTGTAGTTGATAAAATTACTAACACTTCCCAGGAAAAATCTGATACTCTTTCCCAGAAACCGTCCCTTGCACATAGTTTCTTGGGTAAGGGTAGTTTCCCATGTTCACTTCTACTTCTACATGCTGGGTTTAAGTCTGTATTTAACCTGTTCTGGTGTTGTACATGCTGTCACATTCTCTGTGAAAGGGATGGAAAGAATATAATCATAATATAGTGTAAGAATAAAAAATTTAAATAAGTTTAAGTGCATGGTAGGCAAAATCTCAGAACTGTTAAAAGAGTTACTTAAAATAATAGAATCCTCCGGAGTAAAATTGAAGAGCTAATATGCACTAATTTACAACCTCTTAATCTCTTTGTTTTATGCCTATAAAGCTGCTGTTCTTCCAGTGGTAAATCTTACTAAGACATCAACAAAGCTACTATCTCCAAATAATTCCTCAAGTTCAGACTGCCCAAAAGTAAACTACTTTAAACAGAAACAACCACCAGAACCCCAAGAAGCCAAATTATTCCTTCCTGGGGCATCATACAGAGATGAGGGAAAACATTTATAATCATTCCACAATTTACCAGAACAAGGAAATTAGCAACGTATCTAGTCACAAGCTTTGCAGGGAATTGAGGGCAACAGAAAAGAAACAAAACGATTAATCATAGGAAACCCGAAGTTCTGCTCTAGGTGACTATTATGGTTTGGGCAGAAGAAAATCCAGATAGTAGATTTCTTCTGTGAAAAAAAAAAATGGCACCAAGGTGTGAATGGAAAGGAATAATGAAGGAATATCCTGTTGTGGTATGTGTAGAATGACCCAACAGATTCCCAAGTTGAAGCCTTCATTTTTAACTACTGGCACCACTGTAATGAGAAATGATTGGATTATGAGGCTGTCACAATCACAGATGTATTAATCCATTAACATATTCATGCTTGAAAAGAGATGAGAGAGCCTAGAGAGAAGGAAGGGACCATTTTTAATTCACTACAATGCATAGTCTGAAGAGCCTGAAAGACTGGAGAAAGTAGGTCGCTGGCAGTGCATCTCTGAAGGATGTATCTTATTTCTGGTCTTTTTCATTTTTCTGTTTCTCTATAGTGTTAAGTTTTCTCCTATCTCAAGAACCATGTCATGCTATTTTAACTTACATCAGTCTCAGAAGCAAGGATGCCTGGTGACCATGGTCTAAAACTTACGAAATTGTAAATGAAAAGAATTTTCCCTATGTTAGCTTATCTCAAGGATTTTGGACATACACACACATACAAATCTGCGGGAAAATAAGTGTTGTGCACTGGATCTTTAACTATGATACCAGATAGATCATGAGAGGAGAACAAGAGCTGTTGCAGGATCTGTGGTTAAAGAGGTCACAGGGGGGCATGACAGCAGAAAGGCCTGGAGAACAGAAAGAATGGAGTGCTATAGCAGAGAAAGGAGCCAGAGAACAAAGGGCCACTGTGAAATCTCATTCTTTGTCCGTGAAAAAGGGTCCTGTTAACATAAAAATAAGGAACAAATAAAAGAAAAATGAGGCAGAGGGCTAGTGAATGAAACTTTATTTTGATGAAGACATTTTTATGAATATATTATTAATAAAAAACTATGATTCAAGCATAAGGATGAATCCTCTAAGGTCATATAGTATTGAGGTGTTTTAAATTTTTTTTTTAACATACACAGATTTATTAAAAACTTCACTTATTACTTTCTAGAATGTTATTGTTACTTCCTTTATGCATTCACTTGTTCAGAGCCACATATTTATTGCCTGGTATATACTGTACTTTGCCAGATATCAATATGTGATAATACATAAGAAATGCATCCTCCCTGACAGGTGAGATACAAACAAATCAATATACATGAAAATCCAATCAGAAGTGCAGCCACATACTTGAATAAATAAGGAAAAGCCAAAGCAGAATAATAAAACATAGAATTAATTTGAAGGATATTTAAAATCCAAGGATGTCTCTGAGAACGAACATCTGTGTAGGATTCTGAAGAAGAATCAACCAAAATAGTGGGTCATAGGATGAAGAAACACACCTACACATAAGAAACTGAAATAGATATGTCTTCCACGTAGTTTGGAAGGTTAGGTAATGAATTCCAGATGGGGCATCAATGTCAGCAGCAGCAGCTCAGGGAGCAAGAAGGGACCGATTTCTTCACTGCGGTGCAATGCCGAAAGTCCAGGGGTAAAATCCAGTTCCAACAAGTCTCATATTTGTGAGTGTGAACACCAAGATGAAAGAAACTATTTCTTATACAATATTTACTGAGTACTGTTTCCAGCTAGCTGTAAACCCAGACCATCTTCTGCATTTGCAATGGCTCAGTAAATTTGCATCATATTATATTTAGAGATCTTTCCTAAGCACATCTACAATCACAGAAAAAAGTACAGTAACTACCTCTGTTTTATTGGTAATAAGATTGAAACACAGAGATTAATGGATTTATCAAATCCATGCTAGTATTTACTGAATTAGTGACCATTTTAATACAAGATATTAACTCTAAATTCCAGGTTCGTAATTACTAAGCAAGTTATAAAGGGAAAGAAATAAAATGGTATATGCATGTCTATTAGAGGGACATTATAGTTTCACCAAACCAAATTGGGATAAGTAAAAGTTTTATTTAGCTAACAGTTTGATGTCACAGTCTATCATCTTGTGAAGTCAGGGCAGAAACTCAAGGAAGAAACCTGGAGGCAGAAACTGAGGCAAAGGCCATGGAGGAATGCTCCTTACCGGCATGTTCTTAATAACTTGCTCAATAGCTTTTCTTATAGAATGTGGGCCCACCTGCCTAGGGTGGCCCTGCCCACAGTGGTTTGAGGTGTCTTGCAACAAGCATCAGTTATTAAGCCTCCAATATTCGCTCAAAGGGCCATCCATGTTGGTAATTCCTTGATATGGGAGTCCCCTCTGAATGCTTTCATTGGTTAATAAAGAATCTGCTTTAGCCAATGGCTTAGTAGAATAAAGCCAGGAAGGAAATCAGAACAGAGAGAGAGAGAGAGAGAGAGAGAGAGAGAGAGAGAGAGAGAGAGAGAGAGAGTAGTCAAAGAGACACCATGTATCTGCCAAAGGAGACAGACTCTGAACCCTTACCAGTAAGCGTCATGCTAATACACAGATTAAAAGAAATGGGTTAATTCAAGATGTAAGAGCTAGATAGAAATATGCCTGAATCATTGGCTGAACAGTGTTGTAATTAACACAATTTCTATGTGATTTTTCGGGTCTGGGCGGCCTGGAAATGAACGTGCAGTCTCTGCCTACAGTTCCTCAACTGAGGTCTTCTCTTTCCAGGTGACTATAGTTATGCTAAAGTCACATATAATTAACCAGTACCCCAGGTGCACTGACATTTCCTCCTGTTAATCTAGAACTGTGCTCTTTCAGGCCTTTTTCTCAGAAAACCACACAGGAAAACTATTTTATATCACTCAGGGTAACTGTGATGATCGCCAGAGCACAGCTGGAGCCATTTCTTGGGAGAGAAACAAGAAGAAATAAGGTGGAGCCCTGAGAGCCTAGCAGGTGGAAAGTGTGTAAGCCGTCAAGATAACACAGAGGGATTTCTGTGCTTAAGATGTTGGCAAATGCCTTGTGCCTTACTGAGGAAAAAAAAAGAGCAGGACTAAGAAATCCAGCCTTAAAGATCATGAGGAATGGATTGTTTAAAACATTTTAGTGAAGAGTATTTGACAGAAAGGGAGATCAACCCAAAATAGACTAAAAGAAAAGGTCACATTGAAAGAGCAGAGAATGATACCATTTGGGAAGGAAAAAGTATAACCCTTGCCACCGTGATTAAAGTGCTGCTAATATAAAACATTGTAGAATACTGCCACCAGATGATAACGCACGACTTTCAGAATGGTGGCCATATTTGCCAATCCTTTGCAATACTGCTTTGACTTCGCAACAAAAAGAAAGTTTGACTAGAATTCATGTTTTATCATAAAGAACAACTAAAATAGTGGTAGCTGTTTTCCATAGAGAACCATATTTTGGTATTTTTCTGCAATATGAAGAGTCTTTTTGTGAGTTCAATAGTCTGAAACGACATCTTAAAGGAAAACATACACCTTCTATGTAAAATTAACTCATATTGCCCAGAATGCAATTTATATGTTTATGCTGTGCCATGGGGTACACAGATAGCAATGCCCAGTTAAAATATTGCAGAGGTTTAGAGATCTTACTGTATGCAAAAATGTAGGGTGTCTGAAGGGCCTGTTTCTAGATATATCTTCCTAAGCCTAAAACAATCTCAGTAATTGCTTTCTAAAGGGGGGAATTTAGACTGTATAAAAACAGAAAAATGTGTACATGAAAACCCATATAGACTGAGATCACATAGAAATTGTATATTCATTTTCTTAACTTGACCAGTGTGAAGTTATATATCAACACAGGTTTGAGTCTTTAACAATTAAGGAATGTTATAGTGAAAGCTAATAGTTTTAACAGGTCTATTTACAGTAGAGTTTGAATCTTTAAATGTTAGGAATTTTGTTCTGTTAACAGTAAAACCCGAGGAAAGTTATATTAATAAAGGATAAAGCAACTGAAAGGATTTAGTTTGAGTAAACAGTGGGTTTTCTATGTGATCTTCCGTTTAGAGAAAAATGCCAGAATAATTCCTGAGCATATGACATGAAAACATGGTCACATAATTATTTTCATTCGCTGTCCCAGTTATGAGTCTGTATTTTGATTCAGCTCATTAAATTCTATATTTGGTATCTTCTCACTCTATCTCATTGTTACACAGCAGGTTATCTTTTGTTTTTAAAGCTTTTCCATTATTTCTAACATAAGGAGGGTTGGGATTTGAAGAACTAGCCCCTGACTCTGTGTGCATACATAGACACACAGACACACACACATACACATACACACACGTTCTCTCTCTCCCTCCCTTTTCCCCCTCCCTACTCAGATATCTTCCCATGACCTTCCAAAGTCCTGTTGGAAGTATGAAAAGAATACACATTTTCAGGAAAATCGTTCTGTCCTACGTTTATCTTAGAAGACCAAACAGTAACAAAAGCGTCAATATTTACCTTTCCATGGAAACACAAAACACAAGCAGTTCGAGCTTTCAAAACCTTGTTTGCTATATAATAGAGGACACTGAGCATGAAAAGTAAAAGAAGAATGAACTTAGCCTGAAATATTGCCATTTCATCTGCACAGCTGTGGGATGAAGGGGAAGCCTAACTTGGACCTAATGCAATTATAGATCTCTGGACAGAATTCCTGGGAAAGAGATAATTGAATATTTGAAGGTGAATAACACAGTAAAGGTTAATAAATGTGAAAAGGAAAAATGTTTGGCAATACTAGTTCAAATGATGAACAGAAAAAAATGAGGATAATGCAGTTGTAAAACTCTTTTTCCCATGTCAGAACAAGTCATGCTGCAGGGGAGGGCAATGGAAAATAGGAAGCCTACCCCTTCTAAGGTTGACAAGAATCTACAGAAATACTCGAAAAGTTTTCCGTGAACTTAAAATTCAAGATTTTACTTAAAACATTTCATAAGTTTAGTGTAAAATTTGATTTTTCAAAAGACAAAAATAATAATAAAGCAACTTAATTTTAGGTAAAGTATATTTTGGAATAGTTGATATTACTGGAAACCAAAATTATAATTTTTAAAGTCTCCGGTATCAGGTCATCAGGAGGAAAAACTTATGGAGACCCTGCATCATCCTCTGGACCAGTGCTTTCCTGACACAGAAGACAAAGAATATGGAACTCACATGAGAATCACTCTTAGCCTATGCTAATTCTCTGACCCAACAACGTTGTAACTGAATTAATGAAAAATATGATATTTGTATGTCATAGATATACTATATATATATATATATATATATATATATATATATATATAAACAGCATAGGAAGACTGTTTTCTCTTTCCCTCTCTTTCTCTCTGTGGTGTCTAAATAGTTACAACTTTTATTTTCTTGACTGCATAATGAATAATCATTTTTATAAAATTATATTTTCAAGTTCAAATTTCTCTCAATTACAATTGCCTATAAGCTCTGTTTCTAAATAAGATAAAATATATATTTTTCTTTATATGTTTGGAATTTGCCCTTCCTTAGGTGACGATGATGAATCTTATCATTACATCCAAGTATCCTTAGATCAAAATTCCCTCACGATATTACTACATTTTTCTCTTTCATTATTAAATCCACAATGAAAATACGTCTTGTTATTTATTTTATGACATGACATATGTGCTCCGTTGAGAGTTGTTCTGCTTTTAGTTTGAGAGAGAAGTCAAAATGTGAATGTCTGTCCCTACCTCCATACGACTTCATCCCTGCAATAGTCAGAAGCTTGACAGGAGATGGGATGAACACTTACTAGTGAAGATGGGGTGGTCTGTCTGGAATAGATGCATATGTGTGGCGGTTTCCCCACTTTTCCCTCTCTTCCTAGGATAGTTTGCACTCATAGAGTCTCATTTAATACTTGTAATTTCAGTTACAGTATTGAACACTAATTTCATTTGGCATACAATAATCTAAGGGTGTCACATGGAATCTCTTTCTGACCCTTAACTTTCCTCAAGCACTACTTCCGGAGTACACACATATTGTTGCTGTCACTCAATCAACATGGAATCCTTTTGTTTTGATTTCTTCACACTAGCTTTCTTCCTACTCTATATTTCAGGACATCAAAAAAATTCTTTTGCAACTACATCATGCTGCAAGCTTTTTCATTTCTTGATGAACAACAGAGAAGCCCAAAGAGGTTCAACATTTAAGGTACATATCTTGTAAACTTCATACTTTACAACATTGTTCAGGATTATTCAAAATCATCATCATCATCATCATTATAATAATAATAATAATAAAGTTACTGATTTTTCATTATCTGTTACATCACATTTAGGTTTCAGTATTAACTTCTTGAAGATTATTTTATAGGGCCACCTCTAGTCCATGAAAGTTACTATAAATGTTAAATTTCTTTTGCATTTCTTTATTGCATGGACTGAATATATATATGCATATATATACATATATATGTGTGTGTATGCTATTTAAACAGTTGACTTCAAGAATAACTACAATATAGACTGATCAAAATGTCTAAAGAGTAATTTAGAAATGTTTCCATATATACTATTAGCTAGTGACCTAAGTAAAAGAGGGAAGAAAAGTAGGAAAATTAAGCCAAGGAAGATACTGCTGGGTAACATTTACTGCTTTATGTGAAACAGAAAGTAAAACCAGAATGAGTCTCATGAATGTTTAGAATAGTAGAACTAAAAAGTGATGAATGAAGTTAAGAAGAAGAAGAAGAAGAAGAAGAAGAAGAAGAAGAAGAAGAAGAGGAAGAGGAAGAGGAAGAGGAAGAGGAAGAGGAAGAGGAAGAAGAAGAAGAAATATGCCAGAGTTCAAAGGGGACAAGGAAGAGATATTTTCAAAACCCAAATCACCCACTCAGCGCTGTGAAGGTCATGTGGTGGCAGGAAGAGCTGCTTCCTCCACGTCTGTCTCACAGCTCTGAGGGAGGGCTCTGACTCCCGTCAGTAAGAATGATTCAAGATGATACGTATTTTCAGATCCGGATGAAAGCATAAGAAAAAACGTTCTCAGTCACTGCCGAGTTGTTTTGATTTTCCATGGAACATCCATAAATCTCTTGATCTCTGTCGCAGTTTCTCACCTGTCAAATATGAATGATTTCAACGAACTCACTGAATATGTAGGCTAGCTACTGGGTTTTAAATTTCCTATGGATGATTATTTTTCTTAGACATCCATTGTGCTTTAAGTAACAATTAGGGACTTAAATTATATTTTCTTTACTTTGCTGAATCTTTAATTGTATTTCATTTTCAAAATACTCATTTACAAAAAGAAATGGATCACATACAGTCATTTGCTTCCAAATGTTAAACAGATTCTAAACTATTTTGTGTCAATAAATAAGGCTGTAACCAACAAAGACTGACCTAAGTCATTGGAAAGTAAATGACCATGGCACGTGTAAGTGTACACCAATAAATGTTTGGTTTAGAGTACCAAAATTAACATACTTAATAGCTTGAAGGATGCGTACATATAATGTACTTTTGGAAGAAATATCTAATTCTTCAAAATAAGGACATTTTTTATAGTTGTCTTAGTTGTGGTGGTTTAAAAAGGAATGGCCCCCAAAGGGAATGGTGTTATGGGATGTGTGGCCTTGTACGAGTACGTGTGGTCTTGTTGGCAGAAGTGTGCCACTGTGGAGGTGGGCTTTGAGGTCTAAATATATTCAAGCCACACCCAATGAGACAGAATAATTTCTGTTGCCTGCAAGATGTAAAACTCTCAGAACCATGTCTGCCTGCATATCGCATGTTCCACCATGATGAAAATGGACTGAACTCTGAGCTTCAAGCAAGCCACCTCAGTTATACTTTTTTCTCTTCATAAGTGTTACTGTGGTCATAGTGTCTCTTCATAGCAATAGAAATTATAATACAGTTGTGAGATAAATTTATCTGAAAGAATACAATATTACCAATAAAATACTACTGCAATAGTACGTTATATCTAAAGCTAACTAGAAAATGACAGAAAAATGGGCAGAAAGCTGTCCTAAAACTAACCATTTCATTCAGTTTCCCAAATATTTGAGGAACAGTGAATTTATACTGGCTTGTTGTAGAATAAAATTTTATTTTAATTTTTCAAAATGAGAATTGATTAACTTGGAAAAGTAGGTCACTAACGTATTTAATGAGTTTAATTGAGTGGTTAGAAAGTGACACACCATAGTGGTAGTATATGTTCCTTTTGATAGGTAAGTATGTTTACCAATGTTGATTTATATAGAATAATCATATTCATAGTAGAAAATAGAAGTCCCCAAGTAAACTTAAGTATCATTCCAAAATATTCTTTCATATTTTTAAATAGTAGCAAAAATTTGTCTATGAAGTTTAATATTTCCCTCTAATCCAAAGCAAAGGTTATGACTGAATCCTAGATTTGACTCAGTGTTGGTTCCATATTAAAGCTGCATTTTAGTTTCCAACTTTCCAAATCGTGTTGAAATTTGAGGTCATACTTATTAATATAGAATGGGACATTTGAAAGCACAGCATAAAATATGTGATCTTTCTAATAAAATATGCTACACAATGTTGTGTTTTTACAATACCTAAAGAATTATTTAGTATGCTTTTATAAACAAAAGGACACTATAATCTGATTAATAGGTCCAGATTATGTAATAATGAAGATGATCCAAGAATGTAAGGAAGCAATATTGAATAAATATTACTTGATAATGTATTCTAACATAAACTTTAGAGTGTGAGTTGTAAGAGAAGCAAATGGTTGTTCAGTATCATTCATTTTTTAAATAATTATAAAGTACTTTTCGTTAGTACCCTTGATTTATAAAAGGTAAATATAAGTGAGCAAAAATTATAGTTTAATTAATCTTGGATATGGATTTGGAATGTCTTCTTCAGAGAATTACTATAATCTAGCACTGGCTAAAATAGGAAGTATTTTTATTGATACTCCAGGTTATTGCATAATGCTATAATTTTAATACATTCTAATTATACTTAGTGGTTATAAAAACTAATAAAGAGAATGTGGGAAAGCATAAAATATTTCTAGATCTAGGTTACAGCTGCATAGTGTATAGGTATATGGGGGTGATTTACAAAATAAAATAGCAATATAATAATAATAATAATAATAATAATAATGTACTAGTGTGAAACATGTCTCAAGAGGGCAGTCAGGACTGACTTTCTTGAACCTGTATGTGAGGGTAACTCAAAAGCTCGTTCTTGAAGAGAGCAAACCTAGCATTTGGAGTCGAGAGAGTATCTGGATTGTAAGAGCAGGTCTCGAATGCCATTCTTCTTTTTCAAATGAGGGAAGACAGAGAGCAGAGCAGGAGGCAGTTTGAGCTTGAAAGGGTGCATGACGAGGTCACTACAAGAAGAAAAATCCAGCAGCCACAGCAATGGAAGAAGCAGGAACAGAGTCCTCTGTAAAGCACCCAGAGAAAAGAGGTCCTTTGATTTGTTCCAAGAGACACCAATTTTGAACTTTAGGTATAGAAATACAGAAAATGATGCATTTGCTGTTTTACATCAAGTTTGTGGCACTTTTTCTCCCCAGGGCTATAGATGCCTAACATATACAGGTACTTGGAAGTGAGGTGTGGCTGTTATAAGAATCGGGTGGTGACATGGGCTTTGGTGATTAGAAGCAGCTTGGAGAGCTTTGTGACAGTGAATAGGCAAAGAATATGGTTTACATTTAAATAGAATGTTGACAAAACTGTGGAGTGATAATTTCATTTTAGGAGGCTAATAAGAAATGGAGAACATAAGCTTTTTTTCTTTGATTATTTTTGTTACAAAATATACAAATATGTTTACATATATGCGTGTCCACAAATATATAAGTTAAATATGCTGAGTTTACTTTTGTTGTACGTAATCATATGGTCTCCAAAAGATTAGGAGGGTTGGGGGGACCTGGGAGATTCTGGAGGAAAGGCAGGAATGGGGAAATGTATTATAATTCTTTTATTGAAAACACATTTTAAAAAATAAACAAATATGTTTTCAAATGTTTAAAAGATGCATCTTGTCTTAACTATAACATTTTTTCAAAAAATACAGAATCTATTAATATTATTGCATATTATACTCTGTGGGAATTGTTCAAGTAAATGTGACTTCCAACCAAGTCAGAATAAGGGCAGAGAAAAGAAATGGAGAACATGTGAACAAAAAAAAAAAAAAAAAATTTGATTCTCAGTCTCAGTAGCCAACATCCAGCTATTAATAGTGGGATTTGAATTTCTGTTTTTGAGATATATTTTCTCATTCAAATATATGTTTATTGTTGACTTATATTACTTTAGCTCTTATAAATAAAGCATCTAAATTCCACTGTGCTTAGAGGAAAGTTTTCATATTATCTTTTTTATATCTATAAATTATCCACAGATTGGAAGAGAAAATATGCTCTTTTCAGTGATGGTTAATATAAGATAGTAATGGTTGTCTTTTAAATCTCCAACTGACCCTTCAATGCCATAATCTACAATGGATCAGGGACTGGTTATTCACATAATGTCCATGTTAGGAAAATACTCATGAGTCCTTCCTAAAATTTGTTCTGAATGAACACCCATTATCTTTTTATGAGCTTAACACATTTAATCTTCTGTTATGACAATTACATTTGATTTCCTCTCTATAATGAGGATGACGAATGACAAGTTCATGTTGCCTAAACATTAAAACTGCAACCATTCTTAATTACAAGAACACAAAGACAGAAGAAGTGCTCATTATGTTATTTAAATGAAGGAAATGGACATTTTCATTGACTCATAACTCAGAGATGGTATGAGTTTGTCATGGAACAAAATATTTAATTCTAAAGAATGCATGGTGTATTCATGTTGACCCACTGAAATAGTTTGACAGAGAAAGAAAGTCCAAAGTCAGTGTATGTATTTTTAACTGATCTAGCTCTTTCTCTACCCTGTACCCTGTCACTTGTATTTTAAATAAACACTGATTGGCCAGTAGCCTTGCAGGATGTATAAGGCATGAGACCATGCAGGAAGTGAAGGCAAGGCAAGGAGAACAGGAGAATTCTGGAAAGAGAAAAAAGCTAAATCTGCAGTCATCATTCACACGCAGAAGCAGCAAAATGTGACTGCCTCATTGATAAAAGGTATCAAGCCGCATGGCTAACACAGAGTAAATTATTGGTTACAATGTAAGATGTAAGAGTTAATAAGAATCCTGAGCTAATAGGTCAACCAGTTTATAATTAATGTAGACTTCTGTGTGTTTCTTTGGGACTGAATGACAGAGGTAACAGGCAGGACAGAAACCTCTGTCAACATATAACCACCTAAATTTGGTTGGTTACATATATTGTTTGCTATGTACACTAAAGTTACAGCATTGATATCTAGATCAGAGCTTTTATAGATGACTATGAACTGATCACAAAAGAACTAGGTCATTAGCAAACTAGGAGCAACGATACAGGAAAGGCTCCTTACCAAGTATGTCTAAAGAGTATATGTTTTACCACTCCAATAATATTAGTTTTGCTTCAAAATGCAAAGAACAGTCTGCTTTTGGATGATTGCTACAGAAAATGAAGATGATTCTCTTTCAGTGATAGAGATAAATGGTCTAATATAATAAAGATGTACTTTATCATATTGATTAGTCATGTATATGCTTCATGAACCCCCCCAGAATTTTGGTGACATAAAAAAATCATTGCTGACCAAAATAAAAGGCTAAAATTGAGAAGAAAAAAAAAGTTAATTTCAAGCTTCAAAGATGATATTATAGGTAATGGAGGTTAAAATAAAATTGAAACTATAAAAGCAATTAAGGTTGCCCCCTTAAGGAACAGTGCATGGAAGATTGTGATAACTTCAAGTTGTTCATATTTGCATAGAAAAGGTCACTAGGCATCACTGGAATGTTAACACAGAATAAGAGATTCACTTGAAGAAGCATACGCCATTATTGGACATCCTGGTCTTCTTAGAATTACAATATAGTGAACTTGTAGGATATTATACAATTTTATAATCTTTTAAAGACAAACATATGCTTCATTATCATTCATTAATTATTTCTAAAACATCTTCGTTCAGAATACTCTAACACTGATGAATTTGCTTTCTCAAATTTAACCTAAATCACAGTGTCCCCCAATAAATCATGCAATTCAATTATCAATTACAATCATATTAAATTTTTATATGTGTTGTGGTTTTTTGTGTTTATTTTAGCAAATTATCAAATGTGAATAGAGACTGAGATAAACCTCAGTGTGTGTCTCTGGATTTTCCCATAACAACTCTTTGTATTATGTGACAGGTTTGAAATACAGTGACAGGCTCGGGAAAGAACTGCCTGGAAATGTATACTGTTGTGTTTTTATCAATTCTCCAAAAGCATTAAAAGAAAGAACTGTTAATTGAAAAATCTGACTCTAGATGGCCTGAAAAATGAAAGAACTCTATGTCAGTTTATAGAGCAACGATTCAAAGAGTTCACTCATTGTCATCCATATAAAAGTTAATGATGATTGACCCAGTCTACATACATTTGTTTGAACAAAGGCGTATACAACTGTTAATTCTAATTCCTCTGCCTAAAGAGCAATAGTAGTCATCTGCTAAGGTTACACGTCAGGAGAGTAAATCAAATTGCATGTTGAATTTCAAGAACGAACATCTGCTTGGAATACATCAAACAACAACAGATGCTACTAAGTCAAATAGCTATCAATCTTAGACTCATAATATCATGGTTGGTGTTCCCTTTCAAAGTTGGGTTTCAAATGGACAAAACACATACATTCCTCCTCTCGGATAAATTCAGTGAACAAGAATCCAAATAACATTTAAAGCCAAGTTGTACCTTTCAGGAGAAAATGTCTCTTAGCCAATATAGAAGCTAATACATAAGGAGGTAACAAACACTTCGTTGTTATTGGAATTTTATTTATTTACTTTTCCCTTGCTTCAATTTTATTATTTTTGGTGGGGTGGGATATCTCTAAAACCTTTTTCACTTTCAAGATATTTTAAAAGATCATCTAATGTTATAAAAAATGATAAACACTATGTCTTATAATTTTTAAAGTATTATCAAGTTAAATTTCTAGCTCTTCAGTTAAATATAAAAATGGAAATAATATTTTAAAATATTGAATGCTTGCCAAAAAAAGTATAAAATCAAAACTTTTGTTTCAGATTCTTTAGTGATTTCTTTTGAATTTTTAAATGTATGGATAATAAGTTAGAAGGGGGACTTGATTGGGGGAGGGGGAGGGAAATGGGAGGCGGTGGTGGGGAGGAGGTAGAAATCTTTAATAAAGAAATAAATTAATTAATTTAAAAATGTTTTAGTTTATTTTTATGATTACTCCTTAAAATTTGTCTTAGGTTTTATGAACTAGAAGCAGAGTGAAAAATATAAAAAATACTTAAGAGACATAATCCAATATGACACAAATATTGGTAGAATCATCTTAATATATATTCAATAAATACTTCTTAATTGACCCAGATTGTCATTAGTCATGGATTTCATACCAAGTTTACAGTACAGCAAGGATTTCCTCCCATAAAGCAAGATCAAAATCCAATCATGCAGTGATTGGTTAACCCCCATAAAGTAGTACAGGAATTATACCTATGTGGCCTAGCTCTTTGGTGTTTATGATTTCAAATCTGGTTAAGAACATGTATGTTTTTACTCCAGAACCACTTGTGTAGACACCATGCCTCTCCATGAGTGCTACCAAACAGTGAAAAGCTCCTAACTCATTTATGGGGTGGTTACTCTCCATCTTCTTCTAAACTTACATATTTTGTGAGTCTCTGGGGTTTCCCAGAATTAGAATTTGTATGTAAGTATCGTACACACAACACAGAATAATTTGTTTAATGGTTCATTGCTTCTAGAACCTGTAAGATAAGTTTATGCATGGTTTTGCCTTCAAACTCTTTCTTTTTAATAGGGTTACCAAATAGTAATCTACTGAGGTTTTTCTCACACTGCCTTTGCTTTCTTGGACCCTCTTCGAAATACCTCGTTCTCCTCTTCCAACCTTTATCCTATTCCAACCTTTGCAACTCCAACATAGGCCATTTCCACCTTCATTTAATTTTTAAACTATTGTATAAAGCAATCCCTACTTCTCCCTACATTATCCGCTTTCAAGTTTCTTTTGTTCCAAATACTTCAACATAGATATATAAAATTGAAGCTCTACAGAAATATACACATATTAAATAAACATGAAGAATTCATCTATGTAGGGCTGGATCATCTAACTCAATATAATTTTTGTTTTCTGGTTTCATTCACTTTAGTAGAAATAGTTGCTTACCTAAAATGGCACTATATGTACTTAATCTATGTATTTATACCAACATATAAAAGATAGCATGAGCCTTAAATGAAGAAGCATCTTTTTTTTTTTCTGTAAATGGAGGCAAATGTAAATACTCATGGCTCCATAAATGTTGAGAATGAAAGATAATTGAAGCTTGGCACTAGACAAAAGACCTTTACCATCCTTGTTTTCTCTGTATTATTTTATTTTCCAGTAAGTGGAAAATTTGATAGATGGTGATAATCTAATATAAACGTTTTTCTGCTTCTTTTAAAAAATATTTTATAGAGTTTATAGATGGAATACACTTTTAGTCCCTGTACTTGGGAGGCAGGTAGAGGCAGTTCTCTGAGTCTGACACTGGCCTAGTTTTCTGAGTGAGTTAAAGGAAAATAAGAGCTACACAGAGAAACCATGATTTGAAAAACGACCACCACCCACGCCTCTTTTTAAGATTTCGTGAACATCACAGAAAATGGATGGGAAGAAGGTAAGAGCTAACAGATAAGGAGAGGGACTGTAACGTATCTATTTATTAAGCATGACATAGCCTGGCAATCATGGACTCCCAACAGCTGTCCGTACTAGCATTTGGTCCCCAGATGACTATCAGAGATACTATCTGCCAGAGATATTGGGGGAAAAGGAATCACAGGGTCACATACTGATGATTCGGTAGCTGAAAGATTATAGGAAAGTGGGGGGGGCATGGAACCCACAGGTGAGCTCACCAGGTTCTGATAGTTATTTTCAAATCATAGAAACACTCTCAATGAAGTTTGTTGGACACTTAGCAGCACCAAAACTACTAAATAGTGAAAGATACATACAGGGAAGAGAAGCTTTGGTTCACAAATAAGAGAATCCATCTGGCACTTGTATTTCTTAATCAACCCAGATAAATGTTGTTAACTCTTTTCAGAGGGATGACTTAAAATATTAAGGCCTTTGATCATCCTTGCTTAATTATAGACACCTACTTATGCTCACAGAAGGAGACTTTTCAGTATATTGAGTATTCATTTTCAATTTAAAACAAAATAATAGCAAAAGAAACACTTGTTTTAACAGATTCCCAATGTCTCGGAGTGAAGAAAAACCAAACATGCACAGAGCCACTACCATAGCAGCAAGGTG
The DNA here is from genome assembly GCF_950005125.1 of Chionomys nivalis. Lineage (NCBI taxonomy): Eukaryota > Metazoa > Chordata > Mammalia > Rodentia > Cricetidae > Chionomys > Chionomys nivalis. The sequence continues at coordinate 30,289,505 of NC_080088.1, read as the reverse complement.
AACAATCCTCTCCCATTTTGCTGGCAAGCTATAAATGCTTAGACATACCATACACACTCAGAATTTTAAATCTAAAATTGTTATCAAATTATAAGAAAAATAAGTCACCCTTTTAGCACAATTTAATTACTCTGCCCATTAATGACCAGGTTCAGCTGCTGGGAGGATAAAGAATGCTTTCCCCACATCAGTTAGAACATTATTTACCTTCAAAGCATTATAAATGATGATGAAGGCTCTTCTTCTAATTAAAGGTGATTTGTACTTTTGAGATAATGAGTTTCCACCTCCCCTGCCGCAAAGGCAAGTACTCAAGTGTACTAAACTCTGAAACTGTATAGGGTCTTTAACCATTACCTTGTTGCCTTTGCTACAAGTTGATCTAATTTTGTTTATAAAAAACTTTGGCTATATTGCATAAAATGTGAGCAATTAGGCTCCTTGTAAACTTGAGCATCTTCTAGTATCCGATTCTACAGGAAAGAATTAATATAAATGTAAAGAAACACCTCCTTTATTTGGAGTTCACAAATTCCTTAGAGCCGGGCGGTGGTGGCACATGCCTTTAATCGCAGCACTCAGGAGGCAGAAGCAGGAGGATCTCTGTGAGTTCGAGACCAGCCTGGTCTACAAGAGCTAGTTCCAGGACAGGCTCCAAAATAACAGAGAAACCCTGTCTCGAAAAACCAAAAAAAAAAAAAAAAAAAAATTCCTTAGAATACCTTAAGTATTGTACATACCTTTTAAAAAGTTTAGAACATGTGTTCTATCAGTCATACGATTACACCTTCCCTTTCTGTTAGTGGTGGACACACCAACAACATATTTAACTATGAATTTGATTTATTATGGGGAATGCAATATTAGGAAGTTTAAAGGCCTGTCACACTTCTCCTAAGAATATGATAAATTATTTTTCTGAGAGGCTTATTTTATATATGTTGACAAGGAATCTTTAAAATGATAAATAATTCCAATTAATATTACTCAAATGTGTTCTTCATGTCATGTGTGTGTGCACTTTAAGAACTCAATCCTTTATATATAATGTATGCATTAAGTATGTTTAAATTTGCAAATTACCTTTTTATTTATATCTTGATTATATTTCACTTAATTTCCAAAATGTGCTGTAAAATTTCTAATTTGCATATTAAAATTATAGTTTAAACATACACTGTTAGGATAGAGTTTAGAATGTGAAGTGCCCTAACAAAGTACTCAGTTCTAAATATTTGTAAAGCCATATGTGATAAAAGATTTTCAAGTATCATGAATTTTGAATCTCATCAGCACCATCTGACAACAAAAGACCTGAATGAGCTGGGCGGTGGTGGCGCATGCCTTTAACCCCAGCACTTGGGAGGCAGAGGCAGGCAGATCTCTGTGAGTTTGAGGCCAGCCTGGTCTACAAGAGCTAGTTCCAGGACAGGCTCCAAAGTCACAGAGAAACCCTGTCTTGAAAAAACCAATAAGAAAAAAATAAGGCCTGAATGATTACTTTTCTATCAGTATATTTAGTCCTCATTTTTATAAAAACCATTCTGATTTTTTAAACAAGTTTTCTATATTTTATGAGTATTTACATATTAAACTTATTGCATATAATACTTATGATATGCACACATACACATATCACTTTTTCTTGTTTTACCTTGGTGCAGGCTGATTACACAGGAATAACTAGTGTGCTTACCTAAAAAAGAAACAAGACAAAGAAAACAATATGTTAATTTCAAGGAGATACTATTTTAAAGCTCACACTGGGCAAAATAAGACAGGGTAGACACTAACCACAGCTGTCCTTCAAAGTTCTATCTTCCTAGGCTTCCCAGAGGTATTTATAGGTGTGACCAAATCAGATAGGGGGAGCTGTATCTGAAACCGTCCAGCCTAAACAGTCTTTCCATGTATATTTTTATGCAGTTGAAGATGGTTATTGTAGTCAGTTCTCTCCTACCACTAGCAAACAATGGATCAAATATAAACTATCAGCAAAATGTTTTGAGCAATTGTGTTATTTCTCCAAAGATTGAAGTATTACACTACAAATGCATCATTCTCCCTTCTACTCCAGAATCAATGAAGCCTTGTAAATACATGAGCCTGGAGACTTGGCATTGCAGGTCTATTTAGAACCAGGATAAGTATTGATGGATGTCTAAAGAACTATGCTATAAATCATCTGGACATCCATAAATCTAGAGTGGGTCTTGAAATCTTACTATTTCTACTTCATATTAAAATAATAAAAAGTACAGTTGAGCAATAAAACTATTGGTAGCTTATTAGAGAACATTCATTGTACTTAAAAATGGAAATTTTCTTTTTTCCTTTACAACTCCAAATAGGAGAAAGCAGCTGAAAGTACCCCTGAGTTACCATAATACCAAGGTGTATATGGATGCATACACCACATGTTATCTGAAGGTTGAGATTAGACATTTCAAATCTAAAAAGAACTTTCAGTATAATGACTTACAAGTGTTGTAACTGGGAATAATACAGATAAAGTTTGTTATAATTTGATGAAAACCTTCAGTATAGCCGGGCGGTGGTGGCGCACGCCTTTAATCCCAGCACTTGGGAGGCAGAGGCAGGCGGATCTCTGTGAGTTCGAGACCAGCCTGGTCTACAAGAGCTAGTTCCAGGACAGGCTCCAAAACCACAGAGAAACCCTGTCTCGAAAAACAAAAAAAAAACAAAAAAAAAAGAAAACCTTCAATATATATTATTATGCATTCCTTAGCAGTATGTGTTTATGCTAAAAACTTTAAAATACAGATCACGAGAAAGCATCTCTTAGAGTCTAAGTAGTGTGTACTATCTTTTGAGTGCATTGAGACAATAAAAACACCCACATCTATTTCCCAACACAACTCCTTAGAGAGCCCTCAATTTTCCTATCCACCAAAATCCATACCCTTTGTCCTTTCTCTTTGTAAAACCCCCAAAAAATACACAACAAAAAAACAAGAAACTTACAAACTCTCTTTCACTCCCCCCCCTCTCTCACACACACACAGACGCACATGCACACACACACACACACACACACACACAGAGAGAGAGAGAGAGAGAGAGAGAGAGAGAGAGAGAGAGAGAGAGAGAGTAGAAATCAATACACAAGTAAAAGACTAGTAAAACAAAAAGAAGTGCTAAACAAAGCTAAAGGGTCAACAAATCTACAAAAAACACTACTGAGTTCCTTTTGTGTTGTCTAACTGCTCTTGAGCATGGGGTTTACACAGTTTAATTAATATGTTCAGTGACACTTCATTGCAAAAGATAAGTTTTCTCTTAGTAACAGGTCACAATTGCAGATAGCTTCTTAGTTAGTGGTCCATTTCTCTTTCTCTCACTGTAATCCCATTTGGCTTGAATATTTACAGACCTTGTGAGTGGTGTCATATCTGAGTTCATATGTGTATTACCACTATTGTGTCTGGAGAAAAGTGTGTGTATGTCTTAGAAATACAATAGGTAATGAAGAATAAATAAGTATTCACATAAGTAAATAAATAATTGAGATAACCACATAGAAGAACAAAAAACTGTTAGAGAATCTGATTGATGTCCAATAAAATCCAGAGGAGCTGTGTGTACAGGGCAGATTGTGTTGTTTAAATGATTGGGTGCTATGCTTTTGCTTGGCAAAGCTCAAAAAAATTCACTCAAGTTTTTAAAATTAAAACTGGAAGAAAGCACCAGTGTTCTGTAGTTCAATAAACTGGAACAGTACATCAATAGGACATTAAGGAGCAATTTTTGGCAATTTTGGGCATGTAACACAACAATTCTGCACTGCTATTTACCAATAAAACTGTAATTCATTTTACATAATGTCTCTTTTGAGAGGTAGAATTTCTAATTGGAATATGCTGATTTTCTAATTAACATGGTTAAGGCAGATCAGCACAATTTAGGTAAATTTCAGTTTCCTTCAGTTGTATGTCTCCTACATGCACACAAATCGAAAAACAGATTATTTTCCTTTGTAACCATGTAAGAGTCTTCGGGAGGGGGGACATCTCAGATATACACTGCTTATATAAAGGAGATTTATGGAAAGTCTATTGTTACTTGCTACATTGATTTTGACCCATAACTCTCTCACCACCCTCCGTGGACTCAAATGTGCTTATAAGTATTTATTCTCATTGTGCCATTATATATATTTGAGATAATCTGGGCAGTGAGCCCAGACTGCTTCATTTTTGTTGTTGTTTATTTGTAGACTGTCCTAGATTCTCATGAAAGGGCACATAGTAAATTATTACCATAATTATAGGGAGATTGGCACTCTATGACTTTAACGTAAAAATATTCTGACATTAATTTATAATAAGCTGACTGTCATATATTGATAGTACTTCATTATAAGGATAAAGTATTTTAATTTCAGCACTGCCTGAATTTCTAGACTGTGTTCAGAGCATGGTATCATATTAAACTCTTTCAGTCTTTGCTTAAAATCAGAAGTCTTTTTAAAGACAGGCATTATGTCATTTTCAAATTGTTCATTAATTTCACGCATTCCATGATGTGATCGTATAAAATAAGATGCTGCTAAAAGCCATTAGTCTTAATGCAGGACACACTTTCAGAATCCTGGTTGAAAAAAAATCACAAGAAAATCCAGATTATAGACATGAGCTCTGCTATTTAATGGCAATTGCAACTTGAATCTGTTAGTTAAGTCATCTATTGAGGGTTTACCTAAGATCAGAAATGTATTCCTCAGAACAATAGAATATCAGTTTTCTCCTCAGACCACCTGAGCCTTTCAGAACACAAACTTCAGTGCTATTTGGACTATGATAGTGAGATCATGAGAGATTATGTTTGCAGCATGTTGTGTGTCCTGACTCTTACAGAAAGTTTAGGTCAGACCTGAGTGGTGATTTCTAGTCTAGTGTTTGTCTGAATAAATCCCTCATCCCTATACATTAATTCCTCAATGCTTACATGCATAAAATTAACATGTGTGTGGGGGGTGAAGGATGGGGAAAATGTTTTGGTATCTTCAGCACACATTTGAATTTCAATAGGTAAAGGTTAGGATAATTTAGTTAGGATCAACTCGTTCTTGCATTCTATTTAATGTTCTTTTACTTTTTTGATAATCAGTCTTCCTTATTTGCTTTCAAGAGAAACATGTATTTTATGATAACATCAACTAAAATGAGTTTCAATACATTCATAACATTCTGACGGTATATGCAAATCTCATGTTAAAATTTAACTCACAATGGCTTGGCTTGATTTTAGATATTTATTTGAGACTGCTTTTACTGTTATCTGTAGGTGTTCACACACACACACACACACACACACACACACACACACCATGCTAGGGTCAAAGGATTTATTTCCCTTGAGAATTAGTCTACTCACCTATGGAACTCCTTTCCTACTTGGCACTTATGTGTAAGAATTTCTAACATCTAGCCTACTAAATTGAAGTCACTTTTTAACTTCTTAATAAGCCCAGTGGCTTTTATACTATGCCTCTTTCTATGGGAGTTACAGTCTCAGATAAGGATATACCAGCAGTATCCCTGCCTCAATCAAATCCTATTGTTTTATTTTCTCTTTTGAATTATTCTGTCCCTGAAATCTTTTAGCTCTAATTAAAGCTTGTAAGGTCACTCTCATCCCTCTCAGGTCCAATTACAGTGGGTTCTTAGAAAGTGATTTTGTAGAAAAGCACTGACCCTTCACTTTCGCCCACAAGGTAATGTAAAGAAGAAAGAAACCTGGAACTGAAGAAATGTTGCCTTATTTTGTATCTGTCTCCTTCACTTTGTGTCAGATTCTTGCTTTACTCCCCAAGTAGGCATGATAATTATGCAAATAGCACCTACTTAAAATGCCTAATACTTAGCTTACATTATACCAGACCTGAAAGCACTAACATTAGAGAAACAGTGGTTTACTACTGTTAGAATTCCCTAGCAATGTCCTGGTCCAAATACCCCAAAGACACCTAAAGTCTCCAGCAATCATCTTGATTCCAGTAATAACAAAGCCTCAAGCATAGATCCCTCTATGATAGGATGTCCCCCAGGTAGAAGCCATCAGATCGTAGGAATTATGATCTCCCTAAAGCTTTGACCCGTGCTACTGGTTATGTGCAAGAAAAAAACCAAAAAGTTCTAATACGCAACTTCACAATCATGATATTGTATCTTATGTATCTCAAAAGTGCAAAATCTGGAAATAATACATGCTGATGGAAACCCACTTGAAATGGCCTTGAGAATAGCTCTAAGATTTCATTTATTGTACCATATCTCTTTCTTGTTATGTATTGAACATAATGCAATTAATCATAATTAGATTTTGTAATGACATGTATTAGGCAATGTGAGAATCATATCTAAGTCAAATTTCAGCTAATGTCTGCAACTCTTAAAAACTCTGGCAAGCAGTAACTCAACTTAAAAATATACACTATAGAATTTTGTTAGTAATTGGTATGTTTGGAATCTTGTGGTTAAAATTACTAGTTCTTCTTGACATTATAGTATCTGTCTTCCTTAGTTGGTAGTATTTAACTTCCTTACTATGTTGAGATTATGTGAAACATTGGCATATGCATTCTGTACATGGGATATTGCTGAAGAATAAAAATAACTAAATTCTCTGTCACTCATCCAGTCATCGTGGGAGGAGCAAGAAATATAAAACTCAAGGTGTTGATCAAGATTTTAGGTTGAAGCTTCTTGAATAATGGGAAAGCTAGACTTAGAAATTGACACATCATAGCGGTTTTTAGTAGTGTTTGGATATAAAAATTTCTTCAAAACAAATGCATCATTAATCTCTCTGTACTTAAAAAGTAGATGCAGATTTTCTAAAAAGAAATAATATACTGGGAAGTGGCAAAGCATACCTGTAATCTTAGTACTTGGGAGGCAGAGGCAAAACTCTCTGTGAGTTCAAGGCCAGCCTGGTCTACAGAGTGAGTTCCAGGAATTCCAGAGCTGTTACACAGAGAAACCTTTTCTCAAAGAAAACAAAAGAAAGAAAACTGAAATAATAAATAAGTTACAACTATACCTATACTCTCTGAGGTAAATAAAAGCTTAGAAATATATATTCTTTGCTTATCTTTATGATTTTCTCTTCCTACTATAATTAGTATATTTAAAACAATTTGCTGATAAATTTCTGTGTTGTAAAGTACTTTAGACCAAATACTTGATGTTAAACCTATGATTATATCTGTTGTATTATAAAATTTTATTTTGTTACTTAATTATATATTGGTAACTCTATGTTCATTGACATATATATTTCAGTGTACTAATTATTGAAACATATGCCAATAGTTCATCTTTTATGAAGCATATGTCAATCAATCTATAATAAACACTGATTAAAAAAATACCAAGCCACAAGAGCTAGTTTCAGGATAGTTTCTAATGCTACAGAGAAACCCTTTCTCAAAAAACAAAACAAACAAACAAGCAAACAAAAAATAGCAAGCCAAAGAATGCTTTAGATTAAATACCAGAAGATTTATTTTTACAAATTAAAATACAAACTTTGAGATCATTTCCTTGAAAGTCTCTTCTATGTTATTTTATATTTCAAGATGTGCTGCGTTGACCTTCTAATGTAGCAAGCACTGGAATGATGAATGGGAAGTTAGGGCTGTGCATCCTGCTCCAACCTACATTCTAAACAGTTGTCAAGCTTACTCACATCATCAGTTCTGGTCAACACTTTATTTCATTTAGATCTCTGAATTTGACTTTTCACTGACTTTGAAAGTTACACACTGAAGAGCGGCTAAACTAAGCAGAAAATACAAGTAATGCCAAGAAATGAAGCCCAGAGTGTTCATTTGTTAGATTTTGCTCTTCTCTGACTATGTTAGATACCAGATGCTCCAAATAATTGGTACCAGATAACAGTGGTCATGATAAATGGAAGAGTTGTTACTTCACTTCACACTTCTGCAATGATGCTTTAAGTTCCATTACTATTGCAATAAATAAGTCACTCATAATAGATGAAAAAAGATGAAGAAAGTATAACTAGAAAAAGTGCTGAAAAGAGCTATGTGCAAAAAAGAGAAAAATGTGGATTATAGAGGTGAGATTACAAATTTAAGATTAATATATATGTTTACACCTACAAATATTCATATATACTTATTTATTTATGTACATATAACTATGGTAAATCCTATAATCCTAATACTCTGAAGATGAGAAAAATCGTCAAATTCAAGGGATTTTTCACAGAGAAATCCTATATCAAAGTAAAAGAACAAACAAAACAACAATAAATAAAACAAATAACAATACCTATTTAATTCGATTTAAGAGATAACTTTATAAGGGAGCAACTTTGCATACAACCCACAAATGAGGAAGACTGTATAAAAAAAAAACTTTGTCATACATGTACACCTGTATCCCAATTCTTCTCTACAATATTATACTCTAAAAAATTAGTAAAATTCAGAGATATTTATAACCTTTCATTTTATAGCATATATACACAGTATTTCAATTAAACTTGAGTGAGAAAGCATGATGACTGGCTTGTTGTGACAATGTCATAGACAGATTATTCTATGCCTTATTCATTTGCACATATCACACATTTTGGGAGTACTAGTGGCAACACATTTGCGAAAAATCTGAATAATTTGGCTATACAAGTAAGTATATTAAGAATTATACACAGTTATTGGAAAAGCACAAATTATAATATATCACCTAATGATGAAGCAAAAATAAATGACTGAGATTAGACTATCTCCATAAGAAAATATGTGATGCCATAATATTTTGATTGGCTTATATTCACATTAAAGAAATAAAAATAAGCCGGGCCATGGTGGTGCACTCCTTTAATCCCAGCACTCGGGCGGCAGAGGCAGGCGGATCTCTGTAAGTTCGAGGCCAGCCTGGTCTACAAGAGCTAGTTCCAGGACAGGAACCAAAAAAGCTATGGAGAAACCCTGTCTCGAAAAATCCAAAAAAAAAAAAAAAAAGAAAAAAAGAAAAAAGAAGAAAGAAAAGAAATAAAAATAAACCTCATGATGGTTAAGTGATAATGACCCAAAATTGTAGCACTCCAGGTACATGATTTAAAAGTTTGAAACACAAAAAAAGCATATTTATAACCTGTTCTAAACAGTGACATTAAATTAACACAAAAATTTTGACAGTTTCTTTGATTTCTAAGTATGTTTTTCTTTTTTTAAGATTTATTTATTTATCCTGTATACAACATTCTGCCTCCATTTATGCCTGCCCACCAGAAGAAGGCATCAGATCTCATTATAAATGGCTGTGAGACATCATGTGGCTGCTGGGAATTGAACTCAGGACATCTGAAGGAGAAGCCAGTGTTCATACCTGCTAAACCAAATCTCCTGCACATTTAAGTATTTTTTTTAACAGAAGCAATATTACCCATTTGAAGAAATATATAATATAAAACCTTCATCTCTAAAAAATTACTTCTTTAAATAAGCTTAAGGATTCATTATTTTGTGGCTTAAGTGTATTTGTAATCCTCTAATTTGTCTTAATTACACTTTCTTCCAATGTCATTTTATATAAATATATGTGAAGAATGAAAACTATATATACTAGGGATATTGTTATATATGTGCAGTAACTACATTATGGGAAAGTTGTTGATACTGTATCTGAGAATCTTTTGTGAGATACATAATGGGTGGAACTTAAAAAGAAAAGTTAAAGTATCTTCTCTTTGATCTGTATTCCATTCCTTCAGAAAGTCACTGAACTAAATCTTCAGAAAAGGTTATATATTGAAAATAGGCAAAGTATTTTCTGTTGGCATATACAGTAATTGATAAGGTTCTTTTGAATACTTTTAAATAAATGCTGGTGTATAACACCTAGGATAGCTAGGTAGTTTTCATTTTCCTTCAACTTTTGCCTCTGGATATGCTCAACTATTCCCGGGAAGAAAGACTGATCAAGTGCATTTGTCATGTGAGCCACGATAATAAGGTGATTCATCATAATCTGTCAGAGTCCTATTCTGGGAAGAATGCTAGTTTTCCTTAGACTCACTTACAATCTCTGCTGTCACTCAGGCTGAAAATTTGGTAGACATTTTGGACATGTTTAAAGCCCTTTGAACCTGATAGTAGCAGATAATTAAGTTATCAGCTACTGAGGTTTTTGGTTTTTCTTTCTTTCTTATATTTATTTGCCTATGATATATATGACATCCTGAACTTATCTGAAGAGTGTAGAGCGACTTCCTCACAGAACATAATCCCTTGTTCCATTCTCCATTCCCGCCAAGTAGCTAGTGTCCGAAGTAAGTCACAATGATAAATTCCACCTTTATCAAATGTCTATGTGAGCATCTTTTTCTTCTGAAGCTCAAAACTCCACAACCTTTTGAACTCTATTCACCAGTATGAATGTTGCAATGAAACAGCATGGAGAAAGGGTTTCTGAAAAACAAGCGTCTAAGCTCTGGGTGCACAGCACTTCCATTTCAGAGATGTGTGTTGTCATTTCATTTGTGCACTCATTCAGTCACTCCTTGTGTATTGTTTGCTCAAAACCACTTGCAACGTCTACTCTTGACTATGCTTTACTATATTCTAAAGCCTAAGTGCCATCATTTTTTATACTATTTCCTGTTTATTACAAACTTCAAAGTATGACTTTTGCTTAATTTTCTGTTATTGGGTCTCACTCTATAGTCCAGGAAGCCCAAGTATTTTTTTTTTTTTTTTTTTTTTTTTTTTTTTGGTTTTTTGAGACAGGGTTTCTCTGTGGTTTTGGAGCCTGTCCTGGAACTAGCTCTTGTAGACCAGGCTGGTCTCGAACTCACAGAGATCCGCCTGTCTCTGCCTCCCGAGTGCTGGGATTAAAGGCGTGCGCCACCACCGCCCGGCCCAAGTATTTTCTATATATCCTTAGTCTTCAATTTTCAAGATGCTTGTGGGGTCTTATTTTCCCATGTGCTGTGAATCACAAAGATATCCACAACCCCTACATGTAATTTGATAATTTTATGAAAATGTGCTGTATATATACAATAAGATACTGTTCAGGTGTAAATAAAAATGAAATAATAAATTTGAATGTATTAGAATGGACATAGAAAAGATTATACTGAATAAAGTCGTTTCTCTTTCTTTCTTATATTTATTTGCCTATGATATATATGGCATTCTGAATCTATCTGAACAGTGTAGAGCATTAATCAGACCTGGAAAAATTAAGTCTTGTGTTCTTTCACACCCAAAATTCCTAGCTCGAAACCTTAAGATAAAACAGAAATTAATTTAAAATGTGGAGAATATAGGACCATAGCTGTGCATGAAGGGAGCGGGGGACATGGATGGGGCTTGAGAAGGAATTAACAGGATCAGGGTGATATGAAGTGGGAAATAGATTAACATAGAGGAGACCGACTGAGGTTAGGGAGGATAGGCAATACAGAAGGAGAAGGGTGGGCAAGGGACAAAGAACTTCAAGGTTACTTGATAAAGACTTCAGATATCAAAGCTGTTTAATATGAACTCTAGTATACTTTCATTCTATGAGTATGTCCTATTATGGAAATGTGAACCCAGAACTGATGTTCAGTACAAATGTGTGTGTCAATACGGGCCCAGCATCTCTCACTGCGGAAACATTTCTAAATCAATGGAAATCATCTTTCAGGAACATGAAAAACCTCCTCTAGTCGTACTACATGAAAAAATAACTTATAGATATTTAATATATTGGACCTTAATATGCATATCAATTATTGCTATTACTTCTTTTGAACAGAATATTAAAATTTTAGAAAATTTAATAAAACTATACTGGTGGGTGAAAAGTGTATAACATCAAGTTATAGACACTGTAATTATGTAAGTCACCATGAACATGGAATTAAAAGTTACTGAGTCATTGGTCCTTGACAAAATACAAGGTAAGATTTCCTTGAAGCTTTGGTCACAAAATTGTTTTGTCAGTCTAAAAGTGCACAACCTTCTTTTATGCATTTCTGCTCAAATCCATCTTATATAACACCTGCCTTTAAAATATTTATATTCAGTATTTATTTATAATAAATCTCTAGCTGTGGGAGAAATAACATTTTCCTGATTCCTTTCTGTGGTTTTCAACCTCACATTCAGACCAATTGCTAGACTTTCTAAAGTCCTCATAATCTCATTAATTCAGAAATATGGTCCCTTTTCATCCTTGCCCCCTATTCCACTATAGCCCATGTTGCATGGCCTCACAGGATGTTCCACTGACCACATCACTGTCTAATTATGATAGAACTCAAAGCTAATGCCAATTAAGTTATATCTGAAAGAATTTCTCCGACATGCTTTTCTGCCATAAGAGAAGTTTGAATTTGTTAAAGGTTGAAGTGCTAGATATCTTTTTAACATAATGCTTATAGACATTTCCAACAAATAAGTTAACAACAATAAAATCTCAAAGACACAGATTGTACTTCACTGAATTGATTATTTGAAAAGGCATATTTTACATAACTGACCATATATACAAACAAGTGAAATGACTTGGTAGGTTGTATTATATTTTTGTGCATATACGTACAATAATAATAACAATAACAATAATAATCAAAGAAAGGGGGGCTATCAATTTGATAATGCAGATAGGTGACAAAGGAGGGGTTGAAAGAAGAGACCTGGAAAGGGTTGTAGGGTAGAAAAAGAAAGGTGAAGATAATTTTATTTTAAATAAAATGCTTATATTTTTAATGTTTGACTTTGTCCATGTGGGTTTTTATCTGTTTGTTTCAATTATTTTCTTTTGTATGTGTATGATTTGCATGAATATGGGCAAGAGATCTTCCTCAATGTTCTCTACTATATTTAATGAGGCTGAAACCCACTGAACCTGGCACTCACTAACTTGTGTCCTCTAGCTAACCATGTTTCCTAGCTTTTCTCTTTTCTCTGTCTTCCCAGCTCTGGGATAATAGGGGTCACCATACCTATCTGGCTTTTATATCCGTTAGTACCAGAAATCAGAATTCTGGTTTCTGCTTGTGCAGAAGAGACCTTTCCAACTGATTCATTATCCTAATTCACTGTTGATTTTTTAAGGGACTTCAAAATACCTCTAAATTTTTGCGTGACAAATTTTACATAATAGATTACTTCACAAACATGCAATCAGCAAATAACGAGAATAAATTGTATCTAAAATGTTGCATTCCTAAAAATAATGGTAGGTAGATAATTGGTGAGAAATATAGAATATTACAGACAGATTAATAGAAAACAGTTGACTTTTTAAGTAGCTAAATAAAATCTTAATAATATAATACTTAGCTGGGATGTAAGACAGTTGTAGGACTTGCTCTAACATGTATGAAAGGTTTTGATTCAGCCCCAATACCACAAATATATTTATACATGAGAAATCATATGTAAAACCAATTTTCCTTTAGCTTTATTTTATATATTTTATTTTTTTCAATTTTAACTTTTTCTTTTCTTTTCTTTTTCTTTTTTTTTAATTAAAAAATTCAGCCTCGATTTCACTAAGGCTACCAACCCAGAGCAGTGAGTCCCTGACCAGAGGGCAGGCCTCAAGGTCCCCGCCAGGGAAAGCGGGCCCTTGCTGCTGGGGCTGCAGTCTCTGCTGTGATCTGCTGGACCTGCTCTGCCTGCGCCCTACTTCCCTTAGTCCCTGGCTCATTGGGGCATCCAGGAGTTCCTGTGTAGCTGCCGAGAAGTTTCATCGGGACGGGTGAGTGTCCAGGTAGAGAGCACAAACACCCCTCCCCCAGCTCCTGCTGCAGGGCTTGCTCTCCTACACACCCGCCCCCACCCCCACCCCCAAACCTGCCTTGTCTGCAAGGTCCTTAGCTGTGGAACAGTTTCCTGCCATTTCACTAAGGCTACCAACCCAGAGCAGTGAGTCCCTGACCAGAGGGCAGGCCTCAAGGTCCCCGCCAGGGAAAGCGGGCCCCTGCTGCTGGGGCTGCAGTCTCTGCTGTGATCTGCTGGACCTGCTCTGCCTGCGCCCTACTTCCCTTAGTCCCTGGCTCATTGGGGCATCCAGGAGTTCCTGTGTAGCTGCCGAGAAGTTTCATCGGGACGGGTGAGTGTGTACTATCCTGGGGCGGACGGTCCCGGTAGAGAGCACAAACGCCCCTACACTAAGGCTACCCAACCAGAGCAGCGGGCAGGCCTCAGCAACCCCCGAAAGGGAGCGCAGGCACCTCCAGCTTGTACTGCAGTGTCGCCTGTGTTCTACTGGACCCCGCCCGACCCCTTGCATTCGGCCTTCTTTACGCGGGTCATTGGAATACCACGCATCCATGTTTTGGTGTTGAGGAGTACACCTGGAAGGGAACGGTTCCTGCCCCTACACTGAGGAGATACACCTAGAGAGTTAGTCACAGCAAAGACTGGTCCAAGACATCAGGCCTCTCCTGGCTCCATTTGAAGGAAAAGATGGGCAGGCGCCAATGCAAGAATTCCCCCAACAACTTGAAAGGCAACGTGACATCACCAGGATCCAGGAATCCCGAAATGAGAAGTCTAAACCCTAATACAGAAGAATTAGAAGAATTCGACTCAAAAGTGAATTTTATGAAAATAATAGAGGACCTTAAACAGGAGGTGAAAAACTGCCACAACCAATTAGAGATTACAAACAAAAAGGTAGAGGAAATGAATAAATATCTCAAAGATACCCAAGAAAACCAAGAGAAACAAGAAAAAGTAATCAAACAGGTAAGGGAAACGGTTCAAGACTTGAAGAACGAAGTGGAAGTAATAAAGAAAACACAAACCGAGGGAAGGATGGAGATGGAAAATTTGAATAAACGAACAGGAACTACAGAGACAAGTACCACCAACAGATTACAAGAGATAGAAGAAAGAATCTCAGACACTGAAGATACCATAGAGAAAATAAACACTCTCATCAAAGAAAACAGCATAACCAACAAATTCTCATCACAAAACATTCAGGAAATCTGGGACACAATAAAAAGACCAAACCTAAGAATAATAGGGATAGAAGAAGGAGAAGAAGTACAGCTCAATGGTCCAGAAAATATATTTAATAAAATTATAGAAGAAAACTTTCCCAACCTTAAGAAAGATATTCCTTTGAAGGTCCAAGAAGCATACAGAACACCAAATCGACTGGATCAAAAAAAAACATCTCCTCGTCATATAATAATCAAAACACAAAACATACAGAATAAAGAAAGAATATTAAGAGCTGCAAAGGAAAAAGGTCAAGTTACCTATAAAGGTAAACCTATCAGACTTACACCTGATTTCTCTATGGAAACCATGAAAGCCAGAAGGTCCTGGATAGATATACTGCAGAAACTACGAGACCATGGATGCAAGCCCAGACTACTATACCCAGCCAAGCTTTCGTTCACTATAAATGGAGAAAACAAAGTTTTCCAGGATAAAAACAAATTTAAACAATACGTAGCCACAAATCCAGCCCTTCAGAAAGTAATAGAAGGAAAATCACAAACCAAGGAGTCCAACAATGCCCACAATAACTCAGACATCTAAAGACCCTTCACCAGCACAACTTGAAGAAGGGAAACACACAAACTCTACTACCAAAGGAAAGAAAGAAAGAAAGGAAAAATGACCGGAGTTAACAACCACTGGTCATTAATATCACTTAATATCAATGGACTCAACTCACCTATAAAGAGGCACAGGCTAAGAGATTGGATACGAAAACAGGATCCAACATTCTGCTGCTTACAAGAAACACACCTCAACCACAAAGACAGACATCTACTCAGAGTAAAGGGCTGGGAAAAGGTTTATCAAGCAAACGGACCTAAGAAACAAGCAGGTGTGGCCATACTAATTTCTAAGAAAGTTGACTTCAAACTAAAATCAATCAAAAGAGATGGAGATGGACATTTTTTACTCATAACAGGAACAATTCACCAGGATGAAATCTCAATCCTGAATATATATGCCCCTAATATAAAAGCACCCACTTATGTAAAAGAAACGTTACTAAAACTCAAGGCAGTCATCAAACCACACACACTAATAGTAGCAGATTTCAACACTCCTCTCTCACCAATGGACAGGTCAATCAAACAGAAACCTAACAGAGAAATAAGAGGATTAAGGGAGGTAATGAATCAAATGGACTTAACAGACATCTATAGAACATTCCACCCAAATAGGAAAGAATATACCTTCTTCTCTGCAGCTCATGGAACCTTCTCGAAAATAGACCACATACTCGGTAACAAAGCAAACTTACACAGTTACAAAAAAATATCGGTAACCACCTGTGTCTTATCAGATCACCATGGATTAAAGTTAGAATTCAACAACAATGCTATCCCCAGAAAGCCTATGAACTCATGGAAACTGGACAGTCAACTACTGAACCTCACCTGGATCAAGGAAGAAATAAAGAAAGAAATTAAAGTCTTTCTTGAATTCAATGAAAACGAAGACTCAACATACTCAAACCTATGGGACACTATGAAAGCAGTGCTAAGAGGAAAGTTCATAGCATTAAGTGCCCACTTAAAGAAAACGGAGAAAGCACACATTGGAGACTTAATAGCCCACCTGAAAGCTTTAGAAAAAAAAGAAGCAGACTCACCTAGGAGAAGTAGAAGACTGGAAATAATCAAATTGAGGGCTGAAATCAACAAAATAGAAACACAGAAAACAATCCAAAGAATCAATGAAACAAAAAGCTGGTTCATGGAGAAAATCAATAAGATTGATAAACCCCTATCCAAACTAATCAAACGGCGGAGAGAGAATACGCAAATTAACAAAATCAGAAACGAAAAGGGAGACATAACCACAGACTCAGAGGAAATTCAGAGAATCATTAGATCTTACTACAAAAATCTGTATGCCACAAAATTGGAAAATGTTATAGAAATGGACACTTTTTTAGATAAGTACCATATACCAAAGTTAAACCAGGACCAGGTGAACAATCTAAATAGACCTGTTAGTCGCGAAGAATTAGAAGTTGTTATAAAAAACCTCCCCACCAAAAAAAGCCCAGGTCCAGATGGCTTCAATGCAGAATTCTACCAGAACTTCCAAGAAGACCTAATACCTATACTCCTTAATGTATTTCACAATATTGAAACAGAGAAGTCATTGCCAAATTCCTTTTATGAAGCTGAAGTTACTCTGATACCAAAACCACACAAAGACACAACCAAGAAAGAGAACTACAGGCCAATCTCACTCATGAACATCGACGCAAAAATACTCAATAAAATACTGGCAAACCGAATCCAAGAACACATCAGAAAAATTATCCATTATGATCAAGTAGGCTTCATCCCAGAGATGCAGGGCTGGTTCAACATACGAAAATCTATCAATGTAATCCATCATATAAATAAACTGAAAGAAAAAAACCATATGATCATTTCATTAGATGCTGAAAAAGCATTTGACAAAATTCAACATCCCTTTATGATAAAGGTCTTAGAGAGATTAGGAATACAAGGGTCGTTCCTAACTATAATAAAAGCTATTTATAGCAAGCCGTCAGCTAACATCAAATTAAATGGAGAGAAACTCAAAGCTATTCCACTAAAATCAGGAACACGACAAGGTTGTCCACTCTCTCCATACCTCTTTAATATAGTGCTTGAAATTCTAGCAATAGCAATAAGACAACATAAGGGGATCAAAGGGATTCAAATCGGAAAGGAAGAAGTTAAACTTTCATTATTTGCAGACGATATGATAGTGTACATAAGCGACCCCAAAAACTCCAGCAAAGAACTCATTCAGCTGATAAACACCTTTAGTAGCGTTGCAGGATACAAGATCAATTCCAAAAAATCAGTTGCCCTCCTATACACAAAGGATAAGGAAGCAGAGATGGAAATCAGAGAAGCATCACCCTTCACGATAGCCACAAATAGCATAAAATATCTTGGGGTAACCCTAACCAAGGAAGTAAAGGATCTATTTGACAAGAACTTTAAGTCAATGAAGAAAGAAATTGAGGAGGATACCAGAAAATGGAAGGATCTCCCTTGCTCTTGGATAGGGAGGATCAACATAGTAAAAATGGCAATTCTACCAAGGGCAATTTATAGATTCAATGCAATCCCCATTAAAATCCCATCAAAATTCTTCACAGATCTTGAGAGGACAATAATCAACTTTATATGGAGAAACAAAAAACCCAGGATAGCCAAAACAATCTTATATAATAAAGGATCGTCTGGAGGCATTACCATCCCTGACCTCAAACTCTATTACAGAGCCTCAGTATTGAAAACAGTTTGGTATTGGCATAAAAACAGAGAAGTCGACCAATGGAACCGAGTAGAAGACCCTGATTTTAACCCACAAACTTATGAACACCTAATTTTTGATAAAGGAGCTAAAAGTATTCAATGGAAAAAAGAGAGCATCTTCAACAAATGGTGCTGGCAGAACTGGTTGTCAACGTGTAGAAGAATGAAAATAGATCCATATCTATCACCATGCACAAAACTCAAGTCCAAATGGATTAAAGACCTCAATATTAGTCTGAACACACTGAACCTGATAGAAGAAAAAGTTGGAAGTACTCTACAACATATGGGTACAGGAGATCACTTCCTACGTTTATCCCCAGCAGCACAGACATTAAGGGCAACATTGAATAAATGGGACCTCCTGAAACTGAGTAGCTTCTGTAAAGCAAAGGACACTGTCACTAAGACAAAAAGGCAACCCACTGACTGGGAGAAGATCTTCACCAACCCTGCAACAGACAAAGGTCTGATCACCAAAATATATAAAGAACTCAAGAAACTAAACTTTAAAATGCTAATGAACCCAATAAAAAAATGGGGCACTGATCTGAACAGAGAATTCTCAACAGAAGAAATTCAAATGGCCAAAAGACACCTAAGGTCATGCTCAACCTCCTTAGCGATAAGGGAAATGCAAATTAAAACAACTTTGAGATACCATCTTACACCTGTCAGAATGGCTAAAATCAAGAACACCAATGATAGCCTTTGCTGGAGAGGTTGTGGAGAAAGAGGCACACTCATTCATTGCTGGTGGGAATGCAAACTTGTGCAACCACTTTGGAAATCAGTGTGGCGATTTCTCAGGAAATTTGGGATCAACCTACCCCAAGATCCAGTAATACCACTATTGGGAATATACCCAAGAGATGCCACATCAAATGACAAAAGTATCTGTTCAACTATGTTCATAGCAGCATTGTTTGTAATAGCCAAAACCTGGAAACAACCTAGATGCCCTTCAATGGAGGAATGGATGAAGAAAGTGTGGAATATATACATATTAGAGTACTACTTAGCAGTAAAAAACAATGACTTCTCGAATTTTGCGTGCAAATGGATGGAAATAGAAAACACTATCCTGAGTGAGGTATCCCAGACTCAAAAAGAGGAACATGGGATGTACTCACTCATAATCGGTTTCTAGCCATAAAATAAAAGACATTAAGCATATAATGAGTGATCCTATAGAAGCTAAATAAGAAAGTGAACCCAAAGAAAATCATATAGTCATCCGCATGGAGAGGGGGAAGTAGACAAGATTCCAGGGCAAAAACTGGGAACTTGCGGGTGAGGTGGCATGGGGCAAAGGGGAAATGGGATGAGAAATATGAGAAGGGGAGGATGGGAGGAGCTCGGAGGATTGGGATGGTTGGGATATAGGAAGGATGGATACGGGAGCAGCGAAGTATATATCCTATCTAAGGGAGCCATCTTAGGGTTGGCAAGAGACTTGACTCTTGAGGGGTTCGCAGGTGTCCAGGAATATGTCCCCAGCTGGTACCTTGGGCAACTAAGGAGAGGGAACCTGAAATGACCCTATCCTATACTGATGAATATCTTGCATATCACCTTAGAACCTTCATCTGGCGATGGATCGAGGTAGAGACAGAGTCTCAATTTGGAGCAACGGTCTGAGCTCTTGAGGTCCAAATGAGGAGCAGAAGGAGGGAGAACATGAGCAAAAAATCAGGACCACAAGGGATGCACCCACCCACTGTGACGGTGGAACTGATTTATTGGGAGCCCACCAAGGCCAGCTGGTCTGGGACTGAATAAGCATGGGTTGATTCCGGACTCTCTGAGCATGGCGGTCAATGAAGACTGATGAGAAGCCAAGGACAATGGCACTAGGTTTCGATCCTAATACATGAGCTGGCTTTGTGGGAGCTTAGCCTGTTTGGACGCTCACCTTTCTGGACGTAGATAGAAGGACCTTGGTCTTCCCGCAGGGCAGGGAATTTGGACTGCTCTTCAGTAACGAGAGGGAGGGGGAATGGAGTGGGGGGAGGAGAAGAGGAGTGGGGATAGGGGGAGGGAAGTGGGGGGAGGGCAATATTTGGGAGGAGGGGAGGGAAATGGGAAATGGGGAGCAGGTGGAAATTTTAATTAAAAAAGAATAAAAATAAATAAATAAGTAAAAAAAAAAAATTCAGCCTCCTCCCCGCCTCCCTTTTCCCTCCACCTCCCCCCACTCCCCACGCCCCACTCCCCTCCCCCTCCCTCTCCAGTCCAAAGAGCAGTCAGGGTTCCCTGCCCTGTGGGCAGTCCAAGGTCCTCCCCCCTCCATCCAGGTCTAGGAAGGTGAGCATCCAAACAGGCTAGGCTCCCACAAAGACAGTACATGAAGTAGGATCAAAACCCAGTGCCATTGTCCTTGGCTTCTCAGCAGCCCTCATTGTCCACCATGTTCAGAGAGTCCGGTTTTATCCCATGCTTTTCCAGTCCCAGTCCAGCTGGCCTTGGTGAGCTCCCAATAGATCAGCCCCATTGTCTCAGTGGGTGGGTGCCCCCCTGGCGGTCTTGATTCCTTGCTCATGTTCTTTCTCCCAGACCCAAAAAGATGAACATGGGATGTACTCACTCATAATTGGTTTTTAGTCATAAATAAAAGACATTGAGCCTATAATTCCGATCCTAGAGAAGCTAAATAAGGTGAACCCAAAGAAAAACATATAGTTATCCTCCTGGATATTGAAAGTAGACAAGATTGCTGGGCAAAAATATGTAATATTTTTTTAATTTAATTTTACAGTCCATCCACAGGTATTCCCCCCACCTCCTCCTGCCACCTGCCTGTCCTGTAGGGATAAGTCCCGCCCATTAGGGGGCGTGTTCTCCTTGGGCTGATGTTTACTGATAAATCAGCAGTCCCTTTTTCTGCTTTCCTGTTCTCCGAGGGAACCTGTGGTTCTGTAAGTCTATTTCCCCATTAAAGCTGTATATATTTTTATAATCTGTCTGCATTCATTTACGTCGTTACACTGTCCCCCAACCCACCCCCTCATCCACTCCTCCCAACAGGTAAGGGCTCTCATGGAAAGTCAACAAAGTCTGACACATTAATGTGGGGCAGGACCAAGTCCTTAATCCAAACTCAGAAAGACAAACACAGTATGGACTCACTCATAAGTGGATATTATATGCAAAGCAAAGGATAATCAGATTACAGTGCAAAACACCAGAAAAGCTAGATAACATTTCCTGAAAAGGAACACATAGATCACCCAAGGAAGAGAAAACAGCTTTAATTTATTTATCTGTGTGCTGTGTATTTTTTCTATATATGTTCACGTGTGTGTGTGTGTGTGTGTTTTGCATGTCCCTACACAAAACCGTGTATGGGTGCCACCAGTGAACCATAAAGAAGCACATCAACGTGGTTAGACCACCTAGCTAGAGAGTTACAAGGGATCGACTTGTATCTTCCAATCCTCCCTTCTTTCTGACTTTACAGATGTGCATTAATATGATCAAATTTGTGTAGTTCCTAGGGATGCAAACTCAGCTCCTAGTGTGTGCACAGCAAGCAGTGCTTGCTGAGCCATTTCCTTTCTTTCCATCTTTTAGTTTTCTTTTCTGCTCTAATAAGATTTATTTATTCATCATTTTTCTGACATTTTATCTGTCTTTTCTCTAAGACAAATTATGCATTTATATAAAAGAGCAAAGTTTTAGTAAATCCTCCTGCTCTTCATCAAATGCATTAGCGTTTTTTTTTTTAAAAAAAAAGAACATTCTTATTCAATAAGTAAAAATGAACAATTATTTTGGAGGCATTTAAAGCTAACAACTCTTTTAAAAGCTGCTGCTTTTGCATCCTTAATATCTTCTACAATTAAATAAATATTTCAAAATATATTATCTGCATTCATATTTTCCATTTAATAAAATTTTATGTTTTTAATACATAGTCTTAAAAATATAATACTGGATTGCCTATTATAGCTTCCATGTGACAGATGAAATTAGAAAAAAAAATTTAATTTCCTATTAGTTGATCTTCAAAAGCAGCTCAAAAGCAGGATACTTTGAATTCTACAACATATGTATGTGTAATTCACACTCGTGTATCTGTGAATAATTGATGCTCTGATGACGTGAATTATATCCATATCTCCCCACAAAACTTATAAATGATTAGTTACATGGTAATACTGTTTCACACATTAGCCAAAATTAGAGATATGTATACAAACTCTATTTTGACTGAAATAATAAAAGTTTTACATAGACTCACGTTTACTTAGTCACAAGAAGAATGAAATTACAAAAAAATTAAAAATTAATGAATGCAAATAATACAAAAGTCTCTAAAAATAATTCTTAATACAACTTGTCCTTTCCATGATATAAAAAAGTTAAACTCACTAACACATAATTTCCCAAGAAAATACCCAAGGATAAATGCATTTGTCAAGCACCCTTAATATTTATTCTTGAATACTTTGAACACAAAATAAGTGAATACAAAATGAATGTTATAAAAACACATTGCGTGAAACTCTCAAAGAACTAACAAAAATGTGAGAAAAAAAATCAAAAAGAGAATTGGAAAGAGGCTCAGTAGGCAGCTTGTGCATGGCAGGAACTCATCCTGAACCATTGGGCTGTTTAATTCATCTCCTGTTTACATGTTGATAAGGCACTTGCTATTCTGCAAACTGTTTGTCCCTGTGTAGGATAATTCTGAACATAGACATGAGCCTTAAAACTGAAGACAACATTTTTGGCAGCTTCCTGTGATATCTTCTGACTGTACATTCTAATAATGAAATGACACTTCAAGGTATATATGACCATTTTTATTGTGAAATAAATGTCATTTTATTATGACTCAGTACTTTGGACTGCAAATTACCTTTATAAGTAAATTGCATTATAATCCATGTTTTCATAATAATAATATTTTTCTTACTTTACTAATTACATTAATAATAATGAAATAATTTGTGGTGACTGGTCAGCTACAAACAATTATTATAGTATATTTCTGCATTGTTTTCCTAAATTGAGAGTTTAAAGGAAATATGTCTAAACTCATTTTCTATCTTAGAAAAAGTGACTAGAAAAATTTAACTTTTTTTCTTTGCTTTTTCTCTTTAAAGGAAGTCAGAACAGGAATGTAAGCTGATGAAATGGCCATGGAGGGGGTGTAGGAGGAGGGCCTGCTTGTTCGTCCCAGATGCCCAGAACCAAAATAACCACACAGAAACTGTATTAATTAAAGCACTGCTTGACACACTAGCTCTAGCTTCTTATTGGCCAACTCTTATATCTTAATTTAACCCATTCCTATTAATCTGTGTATTGCCACATGGCAGTGGATTACCATCAAAGTTTCAGGGTGCCTATCTCCTGTGGTGGCTCCATTGTGTCTCCCAGACTCTGTCTCCTTTCTCCTAGGCAGGCTAGCTTTCTCGGCCCTACATAAGTTCTGCCTTGCTATAGGTCCAAAGCAGAATTTATGTAGGTTCATTAATGGTAATCCCAGCACACAGAGGGAAATCCCACATCAGAGGGGGTGCTGCTTATTGACTTGCTTCTAATGATTGGCTCAACAGGATTTATTTATAGAACCCTGGACTACCAGCCCAAGTGCTGAGCACTCCCACACTGATCACTAATTGAGAAAATGCCTTACAATTGGATCTCAAGGAGGCATTTACTCCACTGAGGCTCCTTTCTCTCTGATGACTCCAGTTTGTGTCAACTGACATAAAAAACCAGCCAGTACACAGCCCTGTTCCTAAATGATATTTTATAATAGCATATAAGGTGTTGTTTCACATTTTTCCAGCTCTGTTGACAAATTGAAGACAAATATGATGGCCATGGTTTTATAGACACACACCAATAAAAAATCATTTTCTAATTTTAAGGAAATTATGTTTGTTATGATATATTGCATATAAAATTTATCAACAATTTGATTATTGATCATCCTTGAGTTCTTGACCTACAACATGAACTCAGAATAAACATGAAAATAATAATAGAGACCAAACATGCATTAATTTTTTTCAGGTAGAGAAATAAACAGAATGACACAACTCTGTAGTTCTAGCACGATCCTTTCTCCTTGGATTCCTTTGCAGTATGTCACACTGCACTTTCAACCAAATTAATCAAATGTGGATCTTTTTTTTATCAAAACTCATAAGTCCAAAAATGGTGAATATATTATTTACATAATGTCTATTAGTTTAAGTTATTTGTTTCATGGATTTTGAACAACTATGTAGATCATCAGGCAAGGAACAAATGAGGATGGTCTCGGGGAGGAAACTATTAGGAAACTGAGGAGAAATTGTACATAAAAGCTCTGTATTCAAACCACACTCAATATCACTTGTCCATCACCATTAGATTTACTGATTAGAGGCATGCCACAACATACCATACAGAAAGAAACGGACATTTACAAACATATTTGGAAAATGCACCACCATTCAGTCATTTACACCCATGACCCCAAACAAGAAAATACAGTATTTCGAAAAGCATACAGTATGCCTAATATTTTCTTTCTCCTTGTTCATCTTCTAATTGATTGGCATACTAATAAGGAACGTGACATCAGCCGACCTAAAAGGGAATTATGGCAATGCATATTCCCTAGGACTACCATTTACACTATAAATTGTGAACACATTATTATGCTGCCACTTTGGTTTTTGAAGTGCTTATGTTAATTAAGGGCTAAGAAATCACACACACAGCACAATCATTTTTAATTAAGATTAAAATAATTCAGTATGTCAATACAGTACTCAATGGGACTGATGACTTAAATGTGTCATCTCATTTTTATGTCTCAGTAATACAGCCATGTCTTCTGCTTGTTTTTTGTTTCTTACCTTTCCTGTGTATAAAGCACAAGGTCACCTTGAGATTGATTTTATGCACAAGACATTGGTGTACATAAGTAATTATATTGTAAGCAGTGTAACTGTATTTCTAACATAAATGTAAAATGTGTTCATATTTGAGGCAATCATTATTTTACTAATAAAATTAAGAATCATCTTCTATGAACTTAATATAATAGCAAATGAAGTAAATTATTTCCAAGATTATAATAAATATATGTGAACAATATCATTAAAATGATGCTATGTTTCTTTCTTTTAATTTAAAATTAAGATGAAAAATGATAACTTAAATTTTCCTTTTCTGTCTTACTGCATCACCCTGGCTAGCATGGTCAGCAAGCTGAGCTCAAATCCACGGAGATTTACCTGCTTCTGGGACTCAAGTACTGGGACTAAAGGAATGTACTATCTTTGAACTTCTTATGAAAGCGATTTTACCTATTGAGTCAACATTTTATATTATAATAAATTATTTTTAATAAAGGAACTTGGTTTTCACTGTATTTCACAAGTACTTTAAAAGTATCCAACCTAAAACTCCTGGCATTTCTAAGCTGTAAACCTTTCATCTTGCAAATTATTTCCTATTCCATAAAAGATATACTTCTCCATGAGATAAAATTTGTCTTAACTATTTAAATATCACTTTCTCTTGCCACGAAAGATCAACAATTTTTGTTAGTTTGGAGAAAACACATCTCACCCAGAAACATGCTCAGGTGATAATTTCTTTCATGCTTGCCAGAAATACAAACCTTGGGATGACAAGCCATCTAAATGTTTAATTTTGTCTCACCAGCCAAACAATAAACCTGCATGCAGTGACCACATTCTTGGGAAAGGAAAGTAACTCAGTCTCCTTAGGGAACTCTCAAGCTGAATCTTTCAGAAAACCTAGCCTAAATTGATCTTGTTGGAACTCCGTAGAATAAAAAGACGCAAAGTAAGAAGTGAATGCACAATTAAAATGTTTTGTCTGACAGTTTGCTCCACTTTGATTGGCAGCTTCACACCTGTGCTTGGTTCAGTGGGAAAAAAATACCTTCTGTTTTCAACATGAGACAATGCTCTTCCAGAAATAACACCAAGGAAATTGCAGGGGAGTGAGCAGCTCCCGAAATGCATACGCGTTTCAGTAAGTAGTGCAAGCATCTTTAAGGTTATTCATATTATGTCAATAGTCACTTTCTAGAGGATTATACTTAATAACGGAGGGCACTGGAATACACAATGAAATTATATATACAATGAACAACGATTGTATTAGAAAAACCAAAAAATTCAAAAAGCCTTTGTTTGAGTACTCTGCTCTACCTCCTCTGCATGCAGATAAATCTTAAATGATACAAAAATAACTTATATTTGTGATTGTGGTAAAAAACGCAAGAATTCATATCCAATACCCATCAGAAAATAAAAAAAATAAGAAATCTAATATTTTAATGGCTAGAGTTGCTTTGACTGGTGCATGTAGGGCCATTTTATGTTCTATAATTAATATGGTTACAAATATAGAAAACCATTACCCAAATACCTAAAGACTAGGGCTACTTTTCTGAGATTTTCTTCCTATTCACTCATTTTTCATCCTTATCTGCTCTGTCTTATCCAGTTGACTATTTCATTGTTAAGGACATTTAAGCAATTTAAGCATTTCTTTTTGGTTTGCTATCTCAAAGTTCTCCTTATAGCTTTACACCATCTAGTAACACAGGGCAATTTTTGCTGAGAGACATTATCTAAATATATTTTAATTCTTATAAAATAATATTCTAACGTTTTCTGGTTTTGATGGAATTGACATTTACATGCAAATATTCAACTTAAAGGACTTTGAATAAATACAAAGTTTAAATAGAACTGTTGAAATTAAACAAAGACAGTATTTAATAAATTGCATTCTCTTGGATTACGTCTTATTATTTTTTCAGTTGTGTGAAACATGTTTGGAAAACATGGGCATCATTGTTTTGAAAGTGTAAGAAAGTACGTTTTGTTTGTTTGTTTTGTTTTCTATTGCTTTTCGTTTAAAACCATTTCCTTAAAAATCCAAGTGCAATGCTTAAGGATTAAGCACTGAACTCTTGACTGAACCCTTCCCCTTTCCCTGCCCTTGGGTGTGAAGCCTGAGCCTTCGGAGATGAGTTCAGTGGAGTTTTGCATAAGCATCCTACAAGTTAGGGAGACAAGATCAGCAACCACAGTTGGGATAGTGCCAACAACAGCTGAAGCAAAGGAGGATACATAATTAAGATTTTCACACAATTTAAATAAACTTCCTAAAATGTTTTGCAGGGTAACTTCACAAGTTATTTATGCTGTGTACCCTCTCATGATGTGATCCTGCATTTCTTGCTGATTTTATATTTTATTTTTATGGGAAAATTCTATGAAGCATATTAATTTCTCATAAGTCAGGATTTGTAATTTGTGAAAACAAATTTAAATTAAAAAATTAAGTGCATCACTTGGCATTTTTATTTTATATATATATATATATATATATATATATATATATATATATATATTTAATCTTAAATGCCAACCCCAGTTCCTTCTCCCTCCTCTTCTTCTGTATCCCACACCAGACTCCATCCCACCTCCTATCCACTCCTTAGAGTGAGTAAGGCCTCCTTTAGGGAGTCAACAAATTCTGCCACATCAAGTGAGGTAGGACCAAGCCCCTTTCTCCTGTATCAACGCTAAGTAAGGTATCCCATCATAGGGAATGAGCTCCAAAAAGCCAGTTTATGCATTCCGGTTAAGTCCTGAAACCATTGCCAGTCACCTCCTTAACAGATCAAGTCACATAATGTCACCCACATTCGGAGGTCCTATTCAGTCCCATACAGGTTCCCCAGCTGCCAGTCCAGCATCTGTGAACTCCCACTAGCTCAGGTCAGCTGTCATTGTGGGTTTCCCCATCATGATCTTGACCCCTTTGCTCATAGATTCCTTCTTCCCTCTGTTTAGCTGAGCTCCAGAAGCTCAACTCAGTGCTTATCTGTGGATCACTGCATCTGCGTTCATCACTGAATGTAGGTTCTATGATGACAATTAGGGTAGTTCTACTCTGATTATAGTGGAAGGTCAGTTCAGGCACCCTTTCCACTATTGCTAGGAGTCTTAGCTGCGGTCATCCTTGTGGTTTCCAGGGAATTTCCATAGTACCATGTTTCTCCCTAACCCCATAATGGTTCCCTCTCTATAAGATATCTCTTTATTTGTCCTCCCTTTCTGTCCCTCACCCAGCTTATCCATCTTGTTCAAGAAATCAAAATACCAAATGATCAATTAAAAAAAAATGGGGTACAGATCTAAACAGAGAATTGTCAACAGAAGAATCTCAAATGGCCAAAAGACATTCAAGGAATCACTCAACATTCTTAGTCATTAGGGAAAAGCAAATCAAAATGATGGAGGAGGGTCATCTTTCTATCTGTTGCTTTCATTGGTCAATTAATAAAGAAACTGCCTAGGCCCATTTGATAGGCCAACCCTTAGGTGGGTGGAGTAAACAGAACAGAATGCTGGGAGAAAGAAGCCGAGTCAGTCAGTCGCCATGATTCTCCCACCCAACACAGATGCAGGTTAAGATCTTCCCTGGTAAGCCAGCTCATGGTGCTACACAGAATATTAGAAATGGGTTAGATCAATATGTAAGAGCTAGCCAATAAGAGGCTGGAACAAATGGGCCAGACAGTGTTTAAAAGAATACAGTTTCTGTGTAATTATTTCAGGGCATAAGCTAGCCATGCGGGCAGCCAGGTGCCTGGAACATAGCCTGCAGCTCCCTATTACAACAGAGTGGCACCCAACGTGCTAATGAACTCCATGTAAAACCTGAGATGGCTTAAAAAGAACAGAGAGAGAATTTAAGACAGCTTTTTGCTGTTTGTGGGTTGCATGTGGCAAAGAAATTGTCCTGACTCAGCAACAGGAAAAAACTGGCTGTTTTAAAATGCCGGCTTTCTGGGCTGTGCCGCCATTGTGATCTCTGTCTGACTCCTGTAGGAGACAGAGCTTTTGAATGGAGCATTTGGAGTAAATTGCTACAGCTTGCTTGATGGCAATGTGGACTGCTGTGTGCCTGGAACTGTGTGTGGCTCAGGGGCACCAAATGGCTCTGAAGCAGGAGCAGCTCAGCTCCGCCATGCTGAACTATGCTGGTTGCAGGCAGGAACTACCATAATTACCATAATATAGCACAGTTAAGGTTTAGACTGGGCAGGACACAGGCGGTACCATATTACTTGTACATGGTGCAACTTAAGTTTTTAAGAAGTGATTAACATTTTAAGAAATGCTCCTGGACAGTTAAAAAAAAAACAGATTCACAATAAAACAGATTTAGACATAAAAGACCACTAAATGAGTCACAGTGTTGGATGAATGTACGTAGGCTTGGGAGAGAGAAGAAAAAGAATATAAAGAATAAAGTTAATGTCTTAAAAAAGGGGGGCAAAGTCTTAAAAGAGACAGAGTACAGATAGTTATAGATTAAAAGAAATAAAGAAAAATAAGCCATGTAACAATGGAAAATTCACAGAGAGTCTGGATTATGTATATTGTGTTTTCTTTAAATTTTTTGACTGTAAAGGAGCTAAGTACAGAGAGACATTTCATTATATGGGCTGCCAAGAATGGATATCATAAGGGTATTATGATTTCATAATTTGGGTCTAAGGATATGATGCTTTGGAAAGGAGTTTCTTCTTTTGTTTTTACAGAGGATGAGACCCTGTGGATTGTTTCTATCCCAATATGGTATGATAGACCACACCCTCCTGAAAGGTTGCTGTGAACACCCTTAAAAAATTACTTCACTCAACTGCCAACTGAGATGAACCTAGCACACAGGTTACCCCAAGAAGCATATGATTAATAGCAGGAAGCAGTTTGGAGAGAAATAACTATGCCCATATTCCCAAATATTGTTTATACATGTTCTTTTACATTTAAAGGGGGATATAATATAGGTATGAATAATTTGCATTGATATGGATTATAAGGTCAATTTTGTTATATGTATATGTATTTCTGATATTAATTAAGGTATTATGATTGTGTAGTTCACTTAAAAATGTAACATATATAGGTTGTTAATGGATAATCATCAATAATAGTCAAGTTTGTAGTCATGTTAGTTAGATTTTCTAGATGTGCATAGATATATTTTAGATAGGCATTCTTCATATCTTTCAAAGACTGCAGAATATGGCATTTAAAATATTTTAATAACTTAGGGTTTTCATGACAGTGAGACACGTCTGCTCCTGGCAGCACCAATCTACTTCAAGAAGAAGATGGGCTTCGAAGAGGCTCCTTATGGAGTTAGATAGCCATTTGAGCAAGAAACTGCTCTTGCCTGGACTGATGCATAAACTGGACACAAAGAACCTGCAGAGAGAGGACTGCTAAACTTACCTAAAGGTGAGATGGTCTTTCGGGGTTCCTGACTCATGAAAGAGTCTGCAAGACATTCTGCAGGACACAGAAGAAAGTGACTGAACTGTCTTTGGAATTTCCTGCTTGATGAAAATGTCTACTGGATACTATGGGCCTGAAAGATGCTCGAACGGTACAGAGGAACTTTGGGTGACTGTACAGGCAGCGAAATGTCTCTGTCATTTCTAGAGTTTGAGGTTTCTTACTTCTTGTTTACTCAGGTAATATTATATCCTTCTGGAGTCTTTGATGGAATTGAAGAATGGATAGATAGTTATAGTTTTCCTTAGTTATGATAAAAGATAGATATAAATATTGTGACTGTAATTCTTGCTTTATAACAGTTTTGCTATATGTAATTTTACTATGTTAAAATGAAAGCCTTCCTTTTTTGTTTAAACAGAAAAAGGGGAAATGATGGAGGAGGGTTATTTTTCTATCTGTTGCTTTCATTTGTTAATTAATAAAGAAGCTGCTTGGCCTCTGATAGGGTAGAATTTAGATAGGCAGAGTAAACAAAACAGAATGCTGGGAAAAAGAAGCCAAGTCAGGGAGTCGCCATGATCCTCCCACTCCAGACAGACGCAGGTTAAGATCTTTCCTGGTAAGCCAGCTCATGATGCTACACAGAATATTAGAAATGGGTTAGATCAATATGTAAGAGCTAGCCAATAAGAGGCTGGAGCTAATGGGCCAAGCAGTGTTTAAAAGAATACAGTTTCCGTGTAATTATTTCAGATAAAGCTAGCCGTGTGGGTGGCTGGTTGCCAGGAATGTAGCACCGCTGCTCCCACTTCAACATCAAAATGACTCTGAGATACCGTCTTTCACTGGTCAGAATAGCTAAGATAAAAACAGCCAATTATAGCGTATGCTGGAGGGTATGTGGCGTAAGGTGCATACTACTCTCTTGATGGTAGGAGTGCAAACTTGTACAGTGAATTTGAAAATCAATACTGCAATTTCCCAGAAACGTGGGCATCAATTTACCTCAAGACTAAACATTACCACTCTTGGGCATACACCCAAAAGATGCAGAGTCATACCAAAAGACACATTTTCAACTATGTTCATAGGAGTATTATTCATAATAGCCAGAACCTTAAAACAACCAAGATGCCCCTCAGCCGAAGAATGGATAAATGGTACATTTACACAATGGAGTATTATTCAGCAGAAAAAAAAATCTTGAAATTGCAGACCAATGTATGAAGCTAGGGAAAACCATTCTGAATGAGGTAACTCAGACCCAGAAAGACAAGCACAGTATGTACTCACTCAGAAGTGCATATTAGACATAAAGCAAAAAAATACCAGGCTAGAGTCTGCAATCCCAGAGGAGCTAGGTAAAAAGGAGGACCCTAAGAGGGACAAGATTTAAGGTACTCAAGAAGGGGAAATAGTAAAAATCTAGGTAAAATGGTAATGGGGGTAGAAGGGAAGGCATGGGAACATGAGGGATGAAGATAAACTATTTTTTACAACTTTACTCAAATTAAGTTTTGTTTTTAAGCCCTGTGGTGGTTGAGCACGCCTTTAATCCCAGCACTCGGGAGGCAGAGACAGGCGGATCTCTGTGAGTTTGAGGCCAGTCTGGTCTACAAGAGCTAGTTCCAGAAGAGGAACCAAAAGCTACGGAGAAACCCTGTCTCAAAAAATCAAAAAAAAAAAAAAGTTGATGGAGGAAGGTCATTGGCTAATAAAAAAACTGCCTTGGCCCATTTGATTGGCCAGCCTTTAGGTGGGTGGAGTAAACAGAATAGAATGCTGGGAGGAAGAGGAAGTGAGCTCAGACTCGACAGCTCTGCTCTCTGGAGCAGACGCCATGCTCTCCTCTCCAGAGCAGACACGATGAAGCTCTGACCCAGGATGGACGTAGGCTAGAATCTTCCCGGTAAGCGCACCTTGGGGTGCTACATACATGAACAGAAATGGGCCAAGCAGTGTTTTAAAGAATACAATGCGTGTGTTGTTATTTTGGGGCATAAGCTAGCTAGGCAGACATGAGCCGGGCTGTGGGAAGAGGCCCACAGCTCCCTACTACAGATGGCGCCCAACGTGGGGCACTGAATCTACAGAAAGCCTGAGAAAGCTTGGGAAAGAATAGAGTAAAGCATGTTTTCTTGGTAGCAATAATTTCTCGGGTCTGCTCTGCCTGCTAGAGGCAAGAAAGCGCTCTCATCTAAGAGAGGCTTCCTGACTCAGCTTCAGCTGCAAAACCTTGCAGCTCATTTAAGAGGTCCTGCCACGAAATACTTAAAATGGTGTTTGTGAAAAGCTGAAGGCATGCTTTTCGGTTTTCAGCTGTAGCAGGAAAAAAGTTGTGCTGTTTTAAAATGCTGGCTTTGTGGGCCGTCCTGCCAGGGCAAACTCTGACTCTGAGGCAGGAGGTCAGCTACAGAGAGAGTATTTGAGTGTTGTAGCTTTGTTTGCTGGCAAGGACCTTGAAACGCCACAGAGTTGTGGTGATAAACATGACTACAGCCGGTACCTCTGCCATGAGGCTGGAAAGCTAAGTAATGGGCTGAATTGAGCCGGCAAAGCCACGGCTTTAATCCTAGCCATATTGCTCAGTAATTTAAAGGCTCGTGTGGTCAGAAAAAGAGAGATAGAGTAAAGAGAGATTCAAAGACAAAGAAAACCTTAAATGATTTACAGTGTACTTAAAAATATAAGCAGACTAAATGTTAAAGTTCTTAAAAGTAAAAAAAAAAAACAAAAATAAGGAAGACAGAAAGTAGTTGGGTGTGGTAGTACACACCTTTAATCCCAACACTTGGGAGGCAGAGGGAGATTGACCTCTGTGACTTCAAGGTGTGGTAGCACACGCCTTTAATCCCAATGCCTAGGAGGCAGAGACAGAAGGATCTCTGAGAGTTCAAGGACAGCCTGGTCTAAAGAGTTATTCCAGGACAAAGATATACAGAAAATATAAAATAAAAGTAAAAGTAAACAAAATAGAGTTAAAATAAAGCTGCACAAAGATGGAAAATACACAGAGAATCTTGATACTGTATGCTATTATGCTCTCTTTGAATTGTTTGAATGCTGAGGAAGGAGCAACAGATGCTAAAAGATATTTGTTTATAAATGCTGCTGAACTAATCCAAGATAGATATTTTCAAAATACCTTGACTTCAGAATTTGGATCTAAGGATATGATACTTTGGAAAAGAGATTCTTCTTTTGTTTTCACAGAGAATGAGACTCTATGGATTGTTTCTTCGATCCCAATATGGTATGATAGACCACGCCCTCCTGAAGGGTTGCTGTGAACAACTTCAAAAAATTACTTCACTCGACTGCTGACTGAGTTGAATCTAGCATACAGGTTATCCCATAAAAGACCTGAATAACAGCGCCCCCATTCAGCAGGAAGCAGTTTGGATAGAAAAAACTGCGCCCATGTTCCCATATATTGTTTATAAATGTTCTTTTACATTTAAAGGGGGAGATGATATAGATGTGAATAATTTGCATTGATATGAATCTTGGTTTACTGATATTAATTTAAGGTCAATTTTATTATATGTATATGTATTTCTGATATTGATTAAGGTATTGTGATTGTGTAGTTCACTTA
This sequence comes from Chionomys nivalis, assembly GCF_950005125.1. Taxonomy (NCBI): domain Eukaryota; kingdom Metazoa; phylum Chordata; class Mammalia; order Rodentia; family Cricetidae; genus Chionomys; species Chionomys nivalis. The sequence goes on along the minus strand of NC_080088.1, from coordinate 30,255,290 downwards.
ACAATGTAATGTATATAGGTTGTTAATGGATAATTATCAATAATAGTCAAGCTTGTAGTCATGTTAGTTAGATTTTCTAGATGTACATAGATATATTTTAGATAGGCATTCTTCATATCTTTCAAAGATTATAAAATATGGCATTTTAAGTGTTTTAATAACTTAGGGTTTTTCATGACAATGAGACACTCTGCTCCTGGCAGCACCAATCTACTTCAAGAAGGAGATGGGCATCGAAGAGGCACCTTATGGAGTTTGATAGCCATTTGGGCAAGAAACTGCTCTTGCCTGGACTATTGTATAAACTGGACACAAAGAACCCACAGAGAGAGGACTACTGAACTTGCCTAAAGGTGAGATGATCTTTCGGGGTTCCTGATTCATGAAGGAGTCTGCGAGACATTCTGCAGGACACAGCAGATAGTGACTGAACTGCCTTTTAAATTTCCTGCTTCATGGAAATGTCTTTGGATACTATGGACCTGTAGGCCGAAGATGGATGCCCCAATGTGTACAGAGGAACTTTGGGTGACTGTCCAGGCAGCAAGATGTCTCTGTGACTTCTATAGTTTTGGAAGTTTCTTACTTCTTGTTTACTTAGGTAATATTATATTCTTCTGGAGACTTTGATGGAGTTGAAGAATGGTTAGTTATAGTTATAGTTTTCCTTAGTTATGATAAATATAAAATAGATGTAAATATTGTAACTGTAATTCTTACTTGATAACTGTTTTGCTATATGTAATTTTGCTATGTTAAGGTTAAAGTCTTCCTTTTTTGTTTAAACAGAAAAAGGGGAAATGATGGAGGAAGGTCATTGGCTAATAAAGAAACTGCCTTGGCCCATTTGATTGGCCAGCCTTTAGGTGGGTGGAGTAAACAGAATAGAATGCTGGGAGGAAGAGGAAGTGAGCTCAGACTCGACAGCTCTGCTCTCTGGAGCAGACGCCATGCTCTCCTCTCCAGAGCAGACACGATGAAGCTCTGACCCAGGATGGACGTAGGCTAGAATCTTCCCGGTAAGCGCACCTTGGGGTGCTACATACATGAACAGAAATGGGCCAAGCAGTGTTTAAAAGAATACAATGCGTGTGTTGTTATTTTGGGGCATAAGCTAGCTAGGCAGACATGAGCCAGGCTGTGGGAAGAGGCCCACAGCTCCCTACTACAAAAAGTTTTGTTTTTAATAAATTCAAACAGCATCCAAGTAACCATTCCATTCAGAATGACTTAGCCTTACACTTTGCCTGTCCCATTCTGTAAGAATGTTCTAATCCTACACTTTCATTTGTTTTCCGTAGCAGACAAAGGCCTTCCATGATCATTTTAAACAGAACAAAATACTAAATCCAAAGTCCCCTGGTCACAAGGCACTTGGCAAGTTTTAGAAACCCAGGTGAAGTGCTTTACTTCTAGAATTTCACCGTTTAAAGACTAAAAGTCTTTTGGCTTGAAACACTTACAAAACAATTTGTATTTGGAGGAAATTCCAGTGAATGAAGAAATGAGATTTCAATTTCTATATCCCAAATTGTGTATTCAGTGATGATGCTGATAAAAATATGGGGCCTGAAAATGTACCCAAATTAGCTTTTCTGTGTAGACATTTAAATTTTGACTGACCATTATTTTGTTTTCCTTCTCAAAATTTAACAATTGCCTTGTTTTGTTTTTTCTCTCCCTAAAATATGTAAACCTCATATGCATGCTGTAAATCTCTGAAAGACAATTGTCCTTGGACACTATTCATTTGGTAGCCCACTGACACATTGCTCAGAAGCTGGAATGTGTCATTCAAATATAGCTGACTTTTTGTTACACAGATTGTTGAGTTAAAGAAGTACTTTATTGTGCTTTAATAAAAAAGAAGTACTTTATTTGCTAATTTCTTAAGTTCATTTTGAGTGGAACCTATTTTTATCTTGTTTTTTTTTTAAACAGGAAAACATATTCCCAAGAGAAAAAAAAAAAAAAAACTTTTGATTTTGAATCCAAATGATTTGAATTTCAGCCAATAGTTCAGAGATGACACTGGTTTTATGCCTCTAAACAACAAACAGAATAGACTATGTCAGTTTAGTTTTGTCTTCTGTGTAAGAAGAATAATGACACATAGGCTTGTATAAATTAAATAAGGAAATGAGAAATGATATTAAAAGAAAACCATACATAGAATGTAAGCCATGAAAATGCAGCTGGTTTGTTTGCATTGTTTCAGGTGTGTCATCTCCTTTGCAATGAGCAGAGAGAGCAATGTTTCATACTATGTATGTCACTGTTAATATGAACTATGCAGATTTTAAAGCTATGTCATCACTCAAAGCATAGACATAAATCTTTTAAATAAAATCTTTAAATTAGGTTGGATTTGTGATTTCTTTTCTTCATATTTCTACTATATCTTAACTTGGAAAAACAAGTTTTTAGAGAGCTCTTATTCAACATCTTTTGTTTTCTTTTAAGTTAGTAATGAAGCTATATTAACTAATGTTTGAAATTCACAAGGTAACATTTAAACAGTCTACATTAAAACAAACTTCATTAATTTTTATGACTTTACTAAAATAAAACCTTTAATACCCTACCATACCCATAAGTTAATGAATAGTGTTGCTGTGCTCAAATTGAACTTGGCCCTTCATATGCTATAGATTTCTGAGAGCTTGTCTAGATGGTTTAACATAATCTTGACCTTTCCAGGTAAAAAAGACTGGTCTAAATTTGTTAGACCTCATGTTTCCATGGGGGATAATAGTAAAGAATTCTGGGTTCACAGAATTGTCTCTTCATATATGCCTTTCTTAAAATGAATTTACAGAATAAAACTACTATATTATCATAATACTAGTCAAAAGACATACACCACCCACACACATACACACACACACACACACCCCACACACAGGCACACACACACAAACACATACACACACACACAAATAAATCCTCTCGCTTTAAGAATCTCTTCCTTCCTTTCTTCTGGCTGCCCAAGCCACAGAACTGTTACCTATATTCAGAGGGCCTAGTTAGGTCCTATGCTTGTTTCCCAACTGCTAGTCCAGAGTTAGTGAGCTCCCACTAGTTCAAGTCAGCTATCTATACCTGGGAACTCCTACAGTTGAGAAATACCTTCAGTAATATGGCAAGATACAAGATCAACTCAAAAAATAAAAAAGTAGCTCTCCTGTATACAAATGCTAAAGAAGCTGAGAAAGAAATCAGAGACACATTTTACAATTCACAATAGCCATGAATAACGTAGCGAAAAAAACTGTTTAATAAGAACTTTAAGTCTTTGAAGAAAGATATTGAAAAAAATATCAGAAAATGGAAGTATCTCCTATTATTCTCTTGGATAGGTAAAATTGTACAATGGAGAAAAAAGGCATCTTCATCAAATGGTGCTGGCATAACTGGATGCCAGTATGTTAAAGACTGCAAATAGATTTACATCTAACCCGACGTATAAAACTCAAGTCCAAATGGATTAAAGAACTCAATATAAATCCAACCACACTGAACCTGATAGTAGAGAAAGTGGGAAGTAGTTGTCAATGTATGGGCATAGGAAACCACTTCCTAATTATAACAGTGACGCAGACACTGAGAGCAACAATAAATAAATGCGACCTCCTGAAACTGAGAAGCTTCTATAAAGCAAAGGGCACAGTCAATAAAACAAAAAGGCAGCCTATGAATGGGAAAAGGTCTTCACCAATGCCACATCAGATAGAGGACTGATCTACAAAAATTCACAAAGAACTCAAGAAATTAGACGGCAAAATATCAAATAATCCAATTTTAAAAATGGGGTACAGATCAAAAAAGAGAATTGTCAACAGAAGAATCTCAAATGGCAGAAAGACTTTTAAGGAAATGTTCAGCTATCAGGGAAAAACAAATCAAAGACTGTGATAACATCTTACACTAGTCAGAATGGTTAATATCACAAACACCAATGATAGCTCATGTTGGAGAGGATATGGAAAAAGAGGAACATTCTTCCATTGCTGGTGGGAGTGCAAACTTGCACAATGAGTTTGGAAATCAGTATTGCGGTTACTAAGACAATTGAGAATCAACCTACTTCAAGACCCAGCAATACCACTCTTGGGCTTATACCCAAAGGTTGGCCAATCATACTACAAGAACATTTATTCAACTATGTTCATAGCAGCATTATTTGTAATAGACAGAACCTGGAAACAACCAAAATGGCCCTCAACTGAAGAATGGGTAATGAAAATGTGGTACATTTGTACAATGGAGTACTACTCAGCAGACAAAAAAAAAAAAAAAAGACATCCTAAAATCTGCATGCAAATGGATGGATCTAGAAAAAACAATCCTGAGGGAGTTAACCCAGACCCAGAAAAATGAACATAGCATGTTCTCACTCATAAGTGGATACTAGCTGTAAAGAATAATGAGCCTATAGTTCACGACCACAGAGAAGCTAAGTAAGAAGGAGAACCCTAAGAGAAGCATAAATGGATACCCCTGGGAAGAGGAATAAACAAGATCTCTTGAGAAATTGGGAGAGTCATGTTGTGGGGAGAAAGGAAGGCAGAACAGGAGGAAGGCAGAAAGGGAAGGGTGAGGAGATCTTGGAGGAATGGGATGGTCAAGAGGGGGGGAGGACAGAGACAGAGAGCAAGGTAAGAGATAACTTGATTGAGGGAGTCATTATGGAGCTAGCAAGAAACCTGACACTAGAGAAAGTTCCCAGGTCATCCACAAGAATAACTTCAGCTAAGACCCTAATCAATAGAGGAGATGGTGACTGAACTGGCCTTACCCTGTATTCAGATTGATGAATATCTTAAATGTCATTACAAAACATTCATCCAGAAATTGATGGAAGCAGATGAAGAGATCCAAAGAGGAACACTGGGCTGAGTTTCCAAAGTCCAGTTGAAGAGTGGGAAGAGTGAGAATATGAACAATGAGGTCAAGACCATGATGGGTTCACCCACTGAAACAGCTTACCTGAGCTAATGGATGACCACCAACTCTGGCCTGACAGCAAGGGAACCAGTATAGGACCAAACTAGCCCCTCTGAATGTGGGTGACAGCTGTATGGCTGGGGCAGACTGTGGGGCCACTGGCAGTGAGACCAGAATTTATCCCTTCTGCTTGTACTGTCTTTTTTGGAACCCATTCTCTTTGAAGGGATACCTTGTTCAGTATAGACATAGTGGGAAGAGCATAGGTCCTTCCTCAAAGCAATATGCTGAACATCGTTGACTACCGATGGGAAGCTTTACCCTATCTGAGAAGCTGATGGAAGGGAAAGTGGAGGAAGCGGGAGGAGGGGAGGGAGTGGGAACAGGGATTGGTATGTAAATCTAAAAAGAAAGTTTTAAAAATAAATTAAAAAGTATGCTTTAACTTATAACAGTTACAATTTTCTATTTAGAGAAACAATGAAAAAAGTTAAATTGCATACACTTAGATATTTATATGCATTTGCTTCCATTCTGACAGCACATTTACAACATAATAATTAAAATAATTATTTATAAAAGAAGATATTATATGCTAATAGCTTGATTTTTCATGATATCTCTTCTAATAGTCTTAAAATGTTTACCACCTCCTCATCGTTTCCTAAATTGCATTCTTATGAAATTTAAATTACGATTCATTTTTAATAGTTTTAGAGATAAAAATATGTTTTCAGAACTTATATTTTAGAGACTGTTCTTAAATGTTTAGATCATTTAAGTGCATTAACGTACAGGATTATAAATGTTACATTTAACTAAATAGCAAGAGAGAATAAATTCAGATGGTTATAAGTTACCTTTTGTGATACGAATGTCATCATTTTCCACTGTTCTTAACTCATCAGCAATAAGTAAAAGCAAGTTTTGAAGGTCATTATGAATTTTAGGCATGAAATGAAATGAATGGTAAATGTTTTTCTTGACTGTAGCCAAGCCATTGAGCTCTGAAACAGTGCATTATGGGGTTTCATACTGACACATTCTCAACGTCTTTTTTTCCAAACACCTCACAGAATTCCTGATGAGTTGCCCATAGAGACAGAGTTAAACGTTTCTCTCAAGGTGAAACTTTATGTTCCTTTCTCTTATAATTACTCTTACAAAAGGGAAAAGTAATTTGTAAAGAATGATGATAATGTAGAGTTTTTTTTTTTTTGTTTTTGTTTTTTTTTAATTTTTTTTTAATGTAGAGTTTTTTATTGACTGCAATAAATGGTTAAATCTCATGTTAGAGAAGCATAGTTATGGTGACAGATTGTATATGCTGAATTAATCATGCTTGTGTCAATTTTACCTAAGAGACCCCCAATGAAAAAATATACAATATAAGGCAATGAAATGAGAAGTCACTAAAATATCTATAGCCATTTGTAGATGCAACATCTTGAAGGTTTCTGTTTGTTCCTACAAATAAGATTTTTAAAGCAGTTATCAATCATTTGTTGCTGCTCTATAAGGCAAAATCTGAAACTTACGTCTGGATATGTGTGTTGAACCATGAAGGGATAGAACTTAACAATGTTTTGGGCTGATTTTCAGAGATCAGTTAATATAAAGAAGCAAATCCCAAAGCTTATAATGTCAGACTGTCTTTCATGGTACAGAGTAATTTCTTTTCAAAATAAAAGGACAACAATTATGAATTTTATACCTGGCATTTAGGGATGTATAAAATTAAATATGAGTGTGTGAAAAATACTAATGCTCTCTAAATATGTACTTCATAGTGACATACATATTAAATAAATCCATTTATTTATTTATATCATATCTGCAGTTTCCCCTCTCTCCTCCCTTTCCAGTCCATTCCCCACCTTCCCTCTCTTCCCACCCCTGCAATCCATTCCCCCAGGATTCTGCTCAGCAGTTGCCAAGTCTCCCATGAGTCTCAATAGAACATGGCATGTTCAGTTGCAGAATGGTTAAGCATCTACCCATATTTTAAGGCATGGTCTCAGAATGAGGAGATGGGTCCCAAAAGCCAGTAAAAGATTCAAGACAGTAACTCTTAGAGTTGTGTAGATTTGTCCTCTTGTGGAATTAATAACTTTGGGAACAGTGGTTGTCTCTGACAAACATTTTTATTGTTAATTAAGAGACTATAAATAGAAACATTTAACAATACTGTTACTTTGATTTTTTATAATATGTTACAACCTTTTAAGTGTTGTGATGGAGTATTATATTGGTGCAAAATTTCTATAATTGTATGTGTTTACTTTTAAAAATATTGTATTTTCACAAAAATTCTGGGCATTCATATATATATATTATATACAATATACATATATGAAAAATATATAGATTTAAATTTTTGTTTTATTTTATTAATGTGT